>NC_041339.1:9494221-9794221 GCF_004354835.1 Perca flavescens | reverse complement strand
ACTTTCAGTCGGCACCAAAGTGCTTCTGGAAAACTGTTCGCCACCTCAGGAGGGGGAAGCGGGGAACCATCCAAGCTGTGTACAGTAAGGATGGGACACTGTTGACCTCAACTGAGGAGGTAATAGGGCGGTGGAAGGAGCACTTTGAGGAACTCCTGAATCCGACTAATACGCCCTCTATGTTAGAGGCAGAGCTGGAGGATAACGGGGGATTGTCGTCGATTTCCCAGGCGGAAGTCACTGATGTAGTAAAACAACTCCACAGTGGCAAAGCCCCGGGGATTGATGAGATCCGTCCAGAAATGCTCAAGGCTCTGGGTGTGGAGGGGCGTATGACCGGGCCATCCAATCTCTGTATGACCAAAGTGAGAGCTGTGTCCAGGTTCTCGGTAGTAAGTCGGACTCGTTTCAGGTGAGGGTTGGCCTCCGCCAGGGCTGCGCTTTGTCACCAATCCTGTTTGTAATATTTATGGACAGGATATCGAGGCGTAGTCGGGGTGGGGAGGGGTTGTAGTTTGGTGGGCTGGGGATCTCATCGCTGCTCTTTGCAGATGATGTGGTCCTGAATGCATCATCGGCCTGCGACCTTCAGCACTCACTGGATCGGTTCGCAACCGAGTGTGAAGCGGTTGGGATGAGGATCAGCACCTCTAAATCTGAGGCCATGGTTCTCAGCAGGAAACCGATGGAATGCACTCTCCAGTTAGGGAATGAGTCCTTACCCCAAGTGAAGGAGTTCAAGTACCTTGGGGTTTTGTTCGCGAGTGAGGGGACAATGGAGCGGGAGATTGGTCGGAGAATCGGCGCAGCGGGTGCGGTATTGCATTCAATCTATCGCACCGTTGTGACGAAAAGAGAGCTGAGCCAGAAGGCAAAGCTCTCGATCTAACGGTCAGTTTTCGTTCCTACCCTCACCTATGGTCATGAAGGCTGGGTCATGACCGAAAGAACGAGATCCAGGGTACAAGCGGCTGAAATGGGTTTCCTCAGGAGGGTGGCTGGCGTCTCCCTTAGAGATAGGGTGAGAAGCTCAGTCATCCGTGAGGAGCTCGGAGTAGAGCCGCTGCTCCTTTGCGTCAAAAGGAGCCAGTTGAGGTGGTTCGGGCATCTGGTAAGAATGCCCCTTGGGCGCCTCCCTAGGGAGGTGTTCCAGGCACGTCCAGCTGGGAGGAGGCCTTGGGGAAGACCCAGGACTAGGTGGAGGGATTATATCTCCAACCTGGCCTGGGAACGCCTCGGGATCCCCCAGTCGGAGCTGGTTAATGTTGCTCGGGAAAGGGAAGTTTGGGGTCCCCTGCTGGAGCTGCTCCCCCTGCGACCCGACACCGGATAAGCGGACGAAGATGGATGGATGGATGGATGGTTTCTTCTCCCTTTGTTTTTAAGAAGTGGTTGAGTTATTTATTTATTTTTTTTTGCAGATGTGAATAGAAGACCGGTTTAATTAAGTACACTATGGCAAGCCAAATGTCGTTAACGTAGTTAAATTCTCCACAAACCTTTCCTCAGAAGCTCCAATTCAGTCTTTCAATAGAATTGAACAGTAAGGCCATTTGGTCAGTAGGAGCGGGACTGCAGTCTGTGCATTTTAAGTTCAAGATCCACAACAGGTGGGCTGTTTACGGTAGAAGGGCTACAGCTACGGCCAAAAGTTACGCAAAAATCCCCCAGGAAAACATGTTTTGTTCCTCTAGACTTTTAATTCAAACCACGATCTGTTTCCTGAACTTAACTAGTCGTTTTGGTGAATAAACTTAACTGTTGTCACCTTAGCTGTATCGCATCTATTCTCAACCGCTGTTAAAGTGCCATTTTGACAATATGTATTTTGATCACTTTGTAAATGAAAGCTTTAAATAGCATGTTATACATCGTCCCATAAAATATGCCATAACTTTCTCTCTAAAAGGGCTAACATCAAGGTTTCATAGTAATCACAATTATTTAAAAAGTATTTACTTTTGATACCAAAGGTGTCATTTTATGCTGCCCTCTCTTTACTTCCTACTCCCATTTTCAATTACGATTTTTGTAAACTTACCACAGATGATTTGGCAAAGTAATGACTGGGAATATGGCAGCTTTCCACATTTCCCCGTTGAATATCTTGGTCATCATGGCAATTGAGAGATCTGAAAAATACAAACATAAAAATTTTAAATAAGATAAGATCCTTAATTAATCCCACAGTGGAGGACATTTTCAGTGATACTGTACCAAAAGGAAAGTGCAATGACAAAAGCATCAGTAAAAATTGCAAGAATAAAGCAGTTAAAACAGTTAAATATACAGACAGAAAGTTTAATAACACGGTATTCACAGTATTGCACAGAGGAGTTATTGATATTGCATAATAAGGTGTACACTGACGTTGCACGTGAGTAAATTGTCAGATAGGGTGGAGTGGTACTTGGAGCAGTGTTAATTATAATGTCTGACAGCAGCAGGAAGGACGTGTGGTATCTCTCCTTCACTGCACTTTACATGTGAATACAAAATGTAACCTAAGTATTTACTGTTAATAGATGGATATGATTTAATAATAGTTTATTACCTACCCATTTCAAAGTCTGTGTAGGTCTTCTTCTTTCAATTCAATTCAATTCAATTTTATTTATAGTATCAAATCATAACATAGGTTATCTCGAGACACTTTACAGATAGAGTAAACCTCGGACAGACCCAGGCTCTTGGTAGGCGGTGTCTGACGGGCCGGTTGGTGGTGTGATGAACAGTGGCAATAATAGTCACATTAATAATGGAACAGTGACTGGATGTAGCAGGAAGCTGCAGGGTTCAGCAGGAAGCAGCAGGGTTCAGACTTTCTTGCCAATTCAAACGGGATTCTTCCATTTTTGTGGAATGCCACTTACATTCGAGGTTTCGCGAGATTTGTTTTAATTTGCGAGTTTGGGAGTTATACCAAGGTGCTAATTTCCTTTGCTTCATCATCTTCTTTTTCAGGGGAGCAACGGAGTCTAAGGTCGTCCGTAGGCAAATCGTAGCACCGTCTACAAATGTATCAATTTGAGAGGGACTGAGGTTAACATAGAGGTCCTCTGTTATGTTAAGTCATGACATAGAGTCGAATGCTGTTGGAATATCTTCTTTAAATTTAGCTATAGCACTGTCAGATAGGCATCTGGTGTAGAAGCTTTTATCTAATTTAATATAGTCAGGTAGTAAGAATTCGAAAGTGATTAAAGAATGATCTGATAATACCGAATTCATGGAAATATTATTAAATCCTCAATTTCAATACCATATGCCAGCACAAGGTCGAGGGTGTGGTTAAAACAGTGCGTCGCCTTGTGCACACTCTGACTGAAACCGATTGAATCCAGTAATGAGTTGAAAGCAGTACTAAGGCTATCATTGTCAACGTCCACATGGATATTAAAATCACCTACAATAAGTACTTTGTCTGATTTAAGGACTAAACATGATAAAAACTCTGACAATTCAGATAAAAATTCAGAATACGGACCTGGAGCTCGGTAGACAACAACAAATATAATTAGCTGTAATGTTTTCCATTTTGGATGTTGAAGATTAAGAACAAGACTTTCAAAGGAGTTATAATTTAGTTTAGGTTTAGGAGTAATTAACAGGCTTGCATCAAAGATGGCTGCAACTCCCCCTCCTCGGCCTGAGCCTCTAGGAATTTGAGTATTAATATGACTGAAAGGAGTGGCTTCATTTAGACTAACATAGTCTTCATGGCCCAGCCAGGTTTCAGTAAGACAAAATAAATCAATGTTATTATCTGATATCAACTTGTTTACCAATAATGCTTTAGAAGACAGAGATCTAATATTTAATAGTCCACATCTTATTTTCCTATTTTGTTCAATCGTTTGTGCAGTCGTTTTAATTCCAATTAGGTTGTTAAGTATAGCGCATCTTTTGTTTACCTTTGATTTAACCGATCTGAGTCGGGGAACAGACACCGTGCTTATTAGACTATGAGTGGGTGACTGCTCCAACGGAAGCACAGAGGGGCGCGTAGTACCGCACCCCTGATTACTAATATCAAACTTGGGTTGTCATGGTTTATGTCTGATAATCTCGGTCAGATTTTTTAGTCCCAGGTGGGATGAATGCCGTCTCTCTCCATCAGACCAGGCTTTCCCCAGAACGCCCCCCAGTTATTCACATAGCCCACATCGTTAGCTGGGCACCACCCCGACAACCAGCGGTGGAAGGATGACGTACGGCTGTACATTTCATCATTGGTCAGGTTTGGCAGGGGTCCAGAGAAAACTACTGAGTCCGACATTGTCTTTGCGTATGCACAAAGTGACTCAACATTCAATTTAGTGATCTCCGATTTACGACCATTACCCCCTACGTTAAGTATGATCTTACTGTATTTACAGTTCTTTTTAGCCAGCAGCTCTAGATGGGTTTCTATATCGCCCGCTCTAGCCCCGGGGACACATATGACTGTAGGTACTGTAGCCGCTGGGGCCGCCGGCTTCACATATCGCAGTATAGAGCTCCCAATAACCAGAATTGGCTTCTCAGCGGGTGTATCGCTGAGTAGGGAGAAACTGTTAGAGAGGCGAAGACGCTCCGGTTTAGAGCGACCGTCATCATGTGCACTCCCTGGTCTAGATCTAACGCTACGCTTCCCTTGGACAGTCACCCACTCGCCCGGCTGCTCGGGGTCTGACGGGGGACAGCTAGCAGAAGTTAAAGAAGCTACAGAAGCTATAGTATGGTGGTCCGCATTAACTAGATGGTGCAGGCTAGCTACGGAAGCATACGATTCTGATTCCATGGTGCGGAGCCGTGACTCAAATTCACTAAGCCTTGCCTCCAGAGCAGCGAATATACTACATTTATTACATGTATCGTTGCTAATGGCTAAGCTAAAATAGCTAACAGCGTTTTAACAATTGTAAATTCAGCGAGTCAGTTGCTGTAAGTGAAGCTAAGTATATATGCTTGAGTAAAACAATTGTAATTGTAGCCGCTAATTTAAACAGTAAAGCAGAGTTCAGTGAGTTTTTGCCGGAGCAGCAAACTAGCGTTTGTAACACGGGAACACCGGAAGTGACACAATACGCTCACCTTACACGTCAGCACTGAAGTAGATCTTCAGTGCTGACGTGTTTGATGTCTTTGGCTTCCTCTTCTGGAATCATTAGTGCCTCTTCCTCTGAGCAGGCCAATTCAGCAGTCGTTGTCAAATCAGTTTTCAAACTCTTTCCTGTTATCTGAAAGAGATTAATATACAGAGGTAATTAATAATTCAAGTACAATGTAATAAATAGAGAAAGTCTAGGAACCCTTGACCACACAGGGGGGTTGAAAAATAGAGCAACACATAAGAATCATGAGTGGCACTGCGCCTGCCCAAAATACTAGATAGATTCGGATTACAGGTGTGTAATTTGCATCATGCAACAAACTAATATGACAATAACATACCTGACTCTTTTCACTTGTTGATAAGGCTTATACACACACAACTATTATTGTGGTTTGATGTCCTTCATCTCTGCATTGCCTTCTCTCCCACCTCCTGCCCACATTTTCTGATCTTCCACTATACATCATACCAACATAAAAACAGACATACTATGTGAAAGCTACTATCAAAAAATACTGCTCTTTTGTGAGAATGCAGTATTTTTAGTATTGCAAACTACTGTTTTGCAATGAACAGTGTATTTCTCACATTTTGTAGAAGATGATGATATTCTTAGCAAGAACCACCTTTTTAATGAGGGAAAAACTAAAACTAGTGAAGCAAACAAGCAAACACACAGTTTACCAAAGTCACCCTTGCTATAAACATGAAACGGAAAAGTACCAATCAAATTATTGTGATATTGATAATTGTATTGATCTCAAAGTCAAATGTGATTCAATATGTCCATCGAACATGTTTAGTCCCTGTTAAAGCCGATTATAAACCCCTAATGTGAGTTTTATGTAACGTTAGCTAGGCTTATGGTCAATTTAGCTTCAACAAAAAGTAAAACATAAAGTTAAGTGACTGGACAGTAAGCTAATGCTAGCTTTGTTATGGTTTCGGTGTTTTGCTTTGCATTTTGTCCCATTTCTGTTGCCTGTTTGTTCACTTCTGTTGCCTTATTGATTTCTGTATGTTTCCTGTGTTTGTATGTTCTGTATATTCCTGTTCCCTATTGTGTTGATGTACTCCGTTCTGTGCATTGTGTGTTTCGGTCAATTCCTGTGTTCCCTGTTCTCCCTTGTGTGGTCTAGTGTTGTGTCAAGTTTCTGTATTTAGTTGAATTCATGTTTTCTGTCTTTTCTGTTTCCTGTTTTATTTTGATAGTCTGGTTTTCTGTCTTGTCTTGTCCCGTTTACTTCCTGTGTTTTCCCTCCTTTGTGATTGTCCTGCCCCGCCCTGATGTCCTTCACCTGTTGTTTCACCTGTTTCTGATTTACCCATCACCTCATGTATTTAGCCTCTGTGTTCCCTTTGTCTCTTGTCAGATCGTTTGCATTTGTTCCTGTTCGTTCCTGCCTGCGTGTTGCCGTCAGCCTGTTGTGGATTGTCTGTTGCTTTTGGTTTTTCCCTGCATGACTCTGAGTGTTTCCCAGTCTTTGTACTGCCGCTTTTTGTTAATAAATCCCTGAGTTCGACCCATCTTCTGCCTGCCTGCCTCCCTCTCTCTGTGTTTGGGTCCACATTCCCTGCTCCCACATAACAAGCTTGCCAGGTAAATTGTTTTTATTTTAAGTAATCAACGTTAGTGATATATCAGTAAGAAAATGATGGTAACCGGTGACGATGCTCATTGTGGTGTTTTGAAGGCTAACGTTAGCCAACGAAAACGGGCACCATCTAATAACTGATTTATGACCGTTGGCACACCGAACCCCGTTTTCAAAATCAGTTAACCAGATTTAATGCCGAGCGTACAGAAACGAACCACAGTCTTACCAGCTAAACGGTCCTAAAACTAATTTTACATAGAGTTATTTTGGTAATAACTTTAGTTATGGCATATTGCAGCCCTTTCTGTCGTGCCCTGGAGGATATGTCTGCTGCATTACTCCAAAACCAATAGGTATGGAGCTCAACCCAGCCATGGCTATGTGTCTGGTTCTCAATTGTTTGAAGGGCGTAGTAACAATAACTAGGGGGCGTGGCTTTTTGTGAACGGTCAATTACTATGGTATGTTGGATGTGACAGTAGGTTCAAAGGAGAATCATTTTAATATTGTATTAGGCTTTTATTTTAGGTTGATTTCTGCATAGAAAGTGAATAAACTATCCAACCATGAAGACCATCTTGCAGCCGGGGAGGCTACACTATGATAATGAAGCAGAGGAGCCGAGGAAGGGCTGGCTGGACGTGGAGACAGAGGCAGAGTGGAGCAGGGTGCCGTGGGAGGAGGACTGAATGGTGAGGCCAGCTGACTGGATATGGAAGGCTTGGAGGTGAACACTGCGGAAACAAACCCAAAGAAGGGTAAGACAAGGAAACACACAGGGACAGGCAGGTGCAAAGGATCTTTCTGGTTAGTAGCGAGTGTCACTGGTGAAGCTGAGACAACGGTTCAGCGGAGCTAGTCTGTTGAGCCGGGGTTGAAGTACTGAGCTTGATTATAGATGGCTGGCAGTTGTGCGTGGCGGGAGAGCGGTTATGGTGGATTGGCAGCAGGTGTGTGTTGTCAGCCGGCAAGCAGTAGACCGGAGGGGAGGAGGGAAAGCAAATGAGACACAGGGAGAGAGACAGAGCCAACAAAATAAAAAAAACTAACAGCTAGAGAAAATGAACAAAAACTCACAGCCAGCCGACTCCAACCATCACACATATGTTCTCTACTTTACAATAAGTCTACCAAAGAGCATTAATAACTGTTTAGTTTAGTAAGGTTTATTCAGTATTGTTAAATACTAAATTAAGTGTTAAGTTGCATATGTTCTCAACCATCCAAGCTGTGTACAATAAGGATGGGACACTGTTGACCTCAACTGAGGAGGTAATAGGGTGGTGTAAGGAGCACTTTGAGGAACTCCTAAATCCAGCTAATAGGCCCTCTATGGTAGAGGCAGAGCTGGAGGATGATGGGGGATCGTCAATTTCCCTGGTGGGAAGTCGCTGAGGTAGTTAAACTCCACAGTGGCAAAGCCCCAGGGATTGAGATCGATCCAGAAATGCTGAAAGCTCTGGGTGGGGAGGGGCTGTCTTGGTTGACACGCCTCTTCAACATTGCGTGGAAGTCTGGGGCGGTGCCTAAGGAGTGGCAGACTGGGGTGGTGGTTCCCCTATTCAAAAGGGGGGACCAGAGGGTGTGTGCCAATTACAGGGGTATCACACTTCTCAGCCTCCCTGGTAAAGTCTACTCAAAGGTGCTGAAAAGGAGGGTTCAGCCGATAGTCGAACCTCGGGTTGAAGAGGAACAATGTGGATTCCATCCTGGTCATGGAACAACTGATCAGATCTTCACTCTTGCAAGGATCCTGGAAGGAGCCTGGGAGTATGCCCACCCGGTCTACATGTGTTTTGTGGATCTGGAGAAAGCGTATAACCAGGTCCCCCGGGAGATACTGTGGAAGGTGCTGCGGGAGTGTGGGGTGAGGGGGTCCCTTCTAAGGGCCATGCAATTTCTGTATGACCAAAGCGAGAGCTGTGTCAGTAAGTAAGTCGTCAGTAAGTCGGACTCGTTTCAGGTGAGGATTGGCGTCCACCAGGGCTGCGCTTTGTCACCAATCCTGTTTGTAGTATTTATGGACAGGATATTGAGGCGGAGTCGGGCTGGGGAGGGGTTCCAGTTTGGTGGGCTAGGGATCTCATCGCTGCTTTTTGCAGATGATGTGGTCCTGATGGCATCATCGGCCTGTGACCACTCACTGACTCGGTTCGCAGCCGAGTGTGAAGCAGCTGGGATGAGGATCAGCACTTCTAAATCTGAGGCCATGGTTCTCAGCAGGAAACCGATTGGGTGCCTTTTCCAGGTAGGGAATGAGTCCTTACCCCAAGTGAAGGAATTTAAATACCTTGGGGTCTTGTTCGCAAGTGAGGGGACAATGGAGCAGGAGATTGGTCGGAGAATCGGCACTGCGGGTGCAGTATTACATATTACATACAGTACATTCAATTTATTGCACCGTTGTGATGAAAAGAGAGTTGAGCCAGAAAGCAAAGCTCTCGATCTACCGGTCAATTTTCGTTCCTATCCTCACCTATGGTCATGAAGGCTGGGTCTTGACGGAAAGAACGAGATCCAGGGTACAAGCGGGTATCTTCAACCTGGCCTGGGAATACCTCAGGATCCCCCAGTTGGAGCTGGTTAATGTGGCTCACAAAAAGGAAGTTTGGGCTCCCCTGCTGGAGCTGCTCCCCCCACGACCCGACACCAGATAAGCGGACGAAGATGGATGGATAATATTCATTCAATGAGAAATCCTACCTGCCAACTGTGGAGTTATAAGCTCATGGCTGGTGCTTGGTATACTGGCTCTTTCATTGTTAGCAGCAAACTGGACTAGTGGCTGCTGCTGAGGAGCTACAAGGAAAAGTTTGATTCATAAACATGAACGGTGGTTTGCAGGCAACATTATATTATGTTTGCCCAACAGTTAGCATCCTGCACTGCTCTAGCTTAGCTTACTTGTCTCATCATCTTCATTTGGCATTTCAAAAGTTCCTCAGTTTAGATCATCTGGCCGCATCAATTTCTAGAGCTTTCCTTTTATTTAATTTTTGCCTTTTCAGCGCAGTTTTTAGCGCTTATCTGTTGCCTACAAGGGTCCCCGCCATGACTGTCCCATCACGCCGCGGTACCATTGGTTAGACTAACGGGAGTTTTACTATCTCGCTCATAACAGTAACTAAGCTCCGTGGAAGGATCTAGCAATGTAGCATTTACAGTTTACCTAAGCTACATTATTCAACATCTCATCAACAAGTACCCTGATCAAAGATACATTCACAGCCAAACAGATTAATAATCAAAGCATGCAGCAACAGCACCATATTAATCAGATCACATTAATGGTAACACAAATAGCAACAATAGCACATTACTCATTAATAATACACACCCTGTTCTAATCTGCCCATAACACTATTACTCTTACTTTTGGATGTGCAGTACACTTAGTTGTTTGGCGGATCCTCCACGATGAACAGAAAGCGAGGTCATTGACATATTGCAGGAGAGCAGAGCCTGGACAGAGGGTTAAACTCTCAAGGCTCTCTCTCAGAGCATCGCAGATGGTTGGAGACTCAGTATACCCCTGGCAAAGACGTGTGAAGGTATAGGGCTTACCATCAAAAAGGAAAGCAAACCAATACTGACTGTTTTTGTCCACTGGGACACTAAAAAAAAAATGTGTTGGACAAATCAACAACAGAAAACCATTTGGCATCATCAGGAATGCCCTGCAGAATGGTCTATGCGTTTGGTACATAAGGTGCTCGAGCATGGACCACTGCTATTCAGTAGCTTGACCTTTGTTTCTAATTTTCTTGACAGAGAAAATTGGTGTGCGCACAGGAGAATCTGGAAACTGAACAATAACTCCAATAAGGAGTTAAAAACAGATCTGATTCCATCAATGGCTTCCTGTTTCAGTGGGTACTGGTGTTTTTGGGGCCTGTAGTCCGAATGTGGCGTGATGACTACAGGTTGACAGTTTCTAAACAAATCCACGTCATACTTGTGCGCTGCCCAGAGATGAGGCGGTACCTGAGACAGGTGAAACATCTTTTTTACCATTTAGAGTAGTATAGGTTGCGGATGCCAGTTTCTCCAACAGATAAACGCTGCGCACGCATGACAAAAACGTTGGCAAGGCTTTTCTGTAACAGCCAGTTGAGGGGGAAAAGGAAACATCCTTGTCAGGAGTGTCAATCCTGTCAGTCAGTCTGTCACAGGCTAGGACAAATGGTCCTAAGTCTCTCCAATGATCTGTAGGAGATTTAGACAAAGAGATATGAGCATGTGAGTGAGGATTTCTGAAAAACATGCTTTATCCATCAGTCAAGGTTACAGATATTGAACATTTGTTATCATGCCAGTAGACATAATAACACTCAAGGTCATCATTCAATTCTTCAAAAAACTGTTCAGCGTACTCTTCAGCTGGATCTGGTGAAACAAAGGAAGTACAATGCAAATGTTGTGGGTTCATGAACTCAGCTGTAGATGGCACGAAGCCTTGTGCTTCAGTCAAGAGATTTTAGCCTGACAAAGAGAAATCCACCACTGAAATATGAACAAAGATGTGTGTGTAGACTGCAACAGGAATATGTCAGGCATACAGCAGCCATTATCAAGATGCACAACTTTCAGACCGGTAGGGGTAGGTACTACACCTCAGCCAAACAGACACATAAGGTCGATGCCTAACAAATTTACAGGGCACACAGGAGAAAGCAGAAATAAACACTTTGCTTTCCTATCTGGTTCTGGATCATTTGGGTCAGTGTGCACACATGTCATAGGGGTAGTGAATTTTTCTGGGACAATCATTCCACTAGCACTTCTAGAAAAAACTAGCCTGCCAGAAAGTTTTTGACTTGGAAACAAACATTTTTTCAGTACAGAATTAGTAGCCCCTGAATCTACTAAAAACTCAATTTCCCTTCCTTGCACAATCAACACTGTGGTAGGCAGCTTTTTATATGCATCAGACAGGTACATATAATAGGTTGACATGCTTTCCATGAGTTGTTTGTTTGAGATGTTGTATAGCATCTAATACAACCTGTCTATCGTGTGCTTCCCAGAGTCCAGTGTCTAGTCCCAGGGTACCCGGGTGTGTAATTGTCCCATTACAATACTATTAAATAAAGCCAATGCTTTGGATTTCACTCAAACTGTCCTTGTCCTCAACCTGTCTCATCATTTTTCAAGGCAGATGACAAAATGTAATTTGTAATTTGAGACACGGCAGGCAAAAACATTGACATTGGTCAATTTTGAGATTTTGGGCTATTTGTCTTCAATAACATGTATTTTTTCAGACTTGTAGTGAGAGAAATTCAAAAATACACATTTAGGTCTTTATTTTACTACACTTTGTATGTTTGCGTCTGTAGATTTCTTCTAAATTCAACAAAAGTTGGCGTTCATCATCCCGCTGCTCCGCGATCGCTGTCTGCACCCTGTCATCACACCGTTTGAAAGCTCTCTCTCTCCTGTACAATGCTGTTGGATCCAAATGTGGTCATTTCCTTTTAATCAGCAACCAATCGTGAAAGTAAAAGGGGGGATTTAACTCTAAATGAGCAATCTCATTGGCTGATGCCAATTTCTGACGTGATTCGTTCAGAATCGTCATGTGAAGTGCTCTGACATTTCCTCGGTAGTTCAGAATGTCGAAAGAAATGCGTCAAACGGTCGAAAATCATCTCAGAAGACGAAAACAGTTGTCATTTGCAAGAAGACGGGATTATAAACTAAGACAACAGATTATGAAATGCCATCACATAGTATGTTGATGTGTAAACTGTCGTTTGGAAAACAGGAGTGTTCAGACAGTGGAGGTAATCAGACTGACTCTCTCTCTCTCTCTCTCCCCAAGCAGGTTACAGAAATTCATAGCCTACATGTCCTATATTAAATATGTAGATGTCACATATATACTATTCTAATATGATTACTATATAATACTAAACAAATCTGTACTTTTGGGATCTTACGTGGTTGTGAGTCCCTCAGGCTGTGGCAGGCAGATCCATATTTAGCTGTCAGTGGAGCTGCTGTCCCCTCTCCTAGGAGAACTTCTGGCTTCTTTTATGGTGTTAACTTTGGGAAGTTTTACTTTTTTGGCTATTTTACCAAGGTGTAAATCTCTTAGCGAAGATTTTCCCAGTGGAGGAGGAAGTGCATCTCTGTCTGACCCAGTTGGTGGTCACTGAGCCTGTGTTTAGTCAGGATCCATCTCTTCTTCGTATCAATGACAGTGTGAAGATAATCTGTCAAATAACAGGACAGGATATTGAGGCGGAAAAATATTTTGTTTGCTTTCTCCAATGTTCTAAATATTGGTCTTTTGAATGATTCATAAGAAGCTCATCCCTGTGTATCACCGGATGTCCAGTGACAGTGCAGCATGGAGGAACTCAGAATGGCAACGCATACCTCAACTTTGTTATATGGGCCCAATGTCCAAATGTCTTTGTGGGGAAAAGCAGGGTTGAGGCTGCATCCATTATGGCTATTTCCTCTGCCATGCTGGCTGTGATGGAGAAATTGTGGCTTCAGAGCACAGACTGTCAATGCAATGAAGGATGACGACATGGTTAGGATCTCAAAAGCCAATAGCTTCCATTTCGCCAGTGCAAAGCGGAGCAGTAAAAGTGTAAGCACAGCCAAAAAAGTGAAAAGATACCAGCAGGAGATGGAGGAGGGCCCTACATATGGTACTGGCATGAATATGTAGACTGCAAATTTAATTGGGGGAACTAGGCTGTGTAATGGTTGTATTCTTTCAGTTCGAAGTTTGTGCTGTAATAGTCTTCAGTTGAAGGCCATGTTGATGTGTTGTTTTGGATGTTATGATCAGTGATGGATGAAGCAAGGAGTTTTGGATGTTAAACAGTGTGATACATGGATCTTACTTGGACCTAAATGCATATTTGTCTGTAATTCATGGCTTTCAATAGAAACTAGTGGAATTTTGCCAGAAAAATCCTTAAAGCCCATTTTCTCAAAATAACTTTTTGCTCATACTCCAAGTCCGAAGTCTCCACTTCAGTAGCACCTATATACACCAAACTGTCCAGTCTTGTACCTAGTTACATTATGAAGAAATGTACAGAGGGATTTGTAAATATATTATTCCTAGCCTGATTTATAAAACATTTTATTCCTAAAAACATGGCAAAAATCAAATTTTTTTAAAGGAACACGCCAATTTATTGGGACTTTAGCTTATTCACCGTAACCCCCAGAGTTAGACAAGTCCATACATACCCTCATCTCCGTGCGTGCTGTAACGCTGTCTGACGGCTCCAGCATTAGCTTAGCCTAGCACAGATCCTGCAGGTGAATGGTTCCAGTAATCCTACTCCTCCAAATTGTGACAAAAGAGACAAAATAACACCAACATGTTCCTATTTACATGATACATACTGATTTGTATAGTCACAGCGTGTACACGAAACAACGTAACATGAGACACAGCCATCTTCTAACTGTAAACAAACCGGGAACTATATTCTCAGACAGGCTTGCTGCGAGCATATCACTCCGGCAAAGTACTATATTCTTCCGCCTAAGACTATAGTTCCCGGTTTGTTTAGGGATAGAAGGTGGCTGTGTCTCATGTTAAGTTGTTTTTTTGTACACGCTGTGACTCTACAAATCACAACGTGTAAATAGGAACATGTTGGCGTTGTCACTTATTTGGAGCAGTAGGATTGCTGGAACCATTCACCTGCATGTTCTGTGCTGGCCTGATGCCGCTGGAGCCATCAGACAGCCTTACAGCATGCACGGAGATGAGAAGGGTATGTATTGACTTGTCTAACTCTGGGGGTTACGGTGAATAAGCTAAATTCCCAATAAGTTGGCGTGTTCCTTTAAGGCTATTGACAGTATATTCTGATTTACAGGATAACAAAAGTAGATATCCATAAATCCCTCTGTAATTTTTTTCCCATCTAATATGTGAACACAATGAAAAAATAATTTTGAACCTGGCTTTATCCAATACTCAAAACCGCGGTCTCTGTAGACAGCTCAGGCTCCACAAACGGCAACAAAAACAAACTCCAGCAGCATTAGTACGTAGGCTACTTCCACAATGCGTATTCATGAGTCAACCAACTCCTTCTTGTCGGTTATTGGCTGGAACACTGTTTGTTATGTTTGGTGGTGCAGGTTGGCGCAGTTTGTTTTTGTTGCCGTTTGTGGAGCCTGAGCTGTCTACAGAGACCGCGTTTTTTTTACAGTGTGTACAGGGGACAGGCAGCTATCGGATAGTGAGGAGATGTTTGGTGTATGTAACAAAAAATGTTGTAGCCTAAAAAACGCGTCACATCACATAGAGCACCTTTTAATGTAAGTAATCAACTGGGAGAGTTTCATGGTGTATATCTGTTAGTTAAACATTTTACCCTATTCACCTGTAGTGTCTCACCTTAAAGGTGCAATATGTAATATTGTATGTAATACAGGCAGCTAGCGGTTAAAATGGTTACTGCACTACCAATTCAAAATACTGGAGTCGTTTCCCCCACGCCCTCCTGCCCAGACTCAAAGTTCACGGAGGTTGCCAGGCTGAGACCGCAGCATTCACAACAATGTTGCTACACGCTTTTCTCACATAGCCAGACATTATTCCACAGCCCAGCGGAGTAGCTAACGGTAGATGCTGGCTATATTGACAGTCCTAAAAGCCCGTGCTCACGCGGAGCTCTGTAACCAACTGAAATTAAAATTACAGTATGAACCGCTAAAAACACAATAACCTCGCTGTCCTCTCCACACGCCAGTCAGGCACACTTCCTCGGCTTAGAATTACAATACCAAACGCTAAAGATACCACTACCTTGCCGACGGAACACACTTCATTGGCTTAGAATTACGGCAACAATCGCTAAACACACTGCAAACTCACAGTCCTCTCTTTCCGATTTACAGCCCCCCTCTCGTGGCTTAAAATAACTCACCGTTGTCGGCTCCAGCCGCTGAACTACACGTTGTAAACAGCCATGGGCTGCTTGCCTGGTCCTCCCGGTAACGTTAGCAGTTAGCAGGGTTAGCATGGCGGCGTTAGCCAGGACCAGTCGGGATCACTTTACTGGCTATGTCTCAATTGTTTTTGCGAGTAAACAAACTCGGGTACTCTAGCTATATAATTCAATGTGAGTACACAAATGTTGAAATGACAAAAAATGCCCATCCCTAGTAGCTGTGATAAATTAGCCTGAAACTAATGCTTACCTGTTCAGGAGAAAATAAGCCAACTCTGCGTCCTTTTGGAATCTAAGCTGTCTCCATCTTTCAAATACATCTCCAATAATTACCAGGGGGTTGTTACGTCTCTGGTCACGCAACTGTTAGAAACATGCTGTTTTCTTTTTTTATGTCATGTAGAATCTATCTCCGTTGATCCTGTTCGTTTGTTTGCTGCTTTCAAGGCTGTACTACCGTTACAGCTGTAGCGCGCTGGGTTTACGTTTTTACAGGTATATCTGGCAACCCGGCCTGCCTGTCAAACTGGGCCGTTGATAACAACACACAGATCTAAACATAAATTCCATCACGGAATGTAAATTTCAAAAAGAAAAAATACTGACATTAGCATTGTTGTCAGAAAAGATAGTATTTCAGTTTAACATGTTTCCTTAATATCTGATGAGGCATTGGTGTCATTTTTGGATTTGTGCACAACAGTGAGCTCTCCTTACTGGAGCAGTTTTGTCTTTAAGCTTTGGGCTTTCCTCGAGAGTTGAGTCACATCCAACTCCATTACCACCTTTTGAATCACTTCTAAAGTGTAGCGGAGCTATGACTGATACCTCATGTTCAAAGAGTAAAAGTCCAAACAGCAAGGCTGTTGCAAGGGCCACATTATCCAGATCTTGAAGAAGAACCACCACACCCTCGATGATGCCAACATCAGAAAAGTCATTGCCTGGCGTCTCTCTGGTGACGTAGATTCCCACTGTTGTTTTCTTGATGGCACTCCGTCATGTCCTGGTTAAAGATAAAACATGTCTTTAAGCTTTTATATTATATTGTTTTTTTTTTTTGTTTTTTTTTTTTAAACTGAGCGCTTGAATGCAGCAATTCTAATGCTATAGTTTATTTAAACCCATGTAAGCAGCATAGCAGATTACTACAGGCAAAGAATGCCCTTCCATGTTGCCATTCGTGGTCAGTTTCTGAAGAAAAAAAATGATTCCAGATCAAATGAAGAGGAGACTTCAAGCTTTGCAAACTAATGTAAAGATTGAATTCTCATCCTCCTTTTTTTCTGGAAGTTTTTTTTATGTTCCTGGATGATTTTTATCATTAACCTGGATTTATTCCAGGGCTGTATCCCAGTCCCAATTCTGCCCTTATCAGATAAGGGTCAGTGCAGTGTAGGAAGAATTTTCCTTCTTTCGCTAGATTCACAAATTTGAAGTGTTTTCACACTGGTGTAACCCCTAATGTAAGTGAAACAATATATTTTCGTTCTGTGGAAGAGGGGTCAAAATAGGTGGTTTTTCACTTTCATAATGGGGGACTATGGAGAAAAAGTTAACTTAATGCCGCTGATAACATTAGCAGAGGCTGCTCGATGGCCAAAACGCAACGGTCACGGTGCAGTTAACACGCAATGTCAACTGAACAGTCAGTTGGCAAACCAATAGGCACGGAAGGCTCTTTAGATCTTCCGCATTAATGTAAGCCAGCTCATTCACTTCCAGTGGAATGTCAGCACAGCAACAGCCATAGCACAGCAACAGCCACCAACCGCAGCATCTTTATAGGACATCCAGGATAGGACATTTATGAGGTAGAAAACGACCAGGACAGTAAATATATATTATAGTAGTGAAGTATAGTGGTTTAGTATAGTTATAGTTATTTCTTAGCAGTAGGCCTAATACATAAGTGATGGAGAGATGAGAAAGTTGTATAAATTTCAGCGTCGTGAGGGAACGACAGCTGAGCACTGCTGTGTCCCTCCGTGTTCATAGTCAGCAAAATTTAATTTGTCTTTGAGCTTCCATACTTTCCCCTCCGACCATCAAAAAAGTCAACAATGGATTTGATGAGAGAAAAGTTTATCTCTCACCACACTCGAGTGTGCAGTAGACACTTTGTATCAGAGGACGTCGTCGTGTCGGCGGCTGAAGGGGGTGGAAGGAGGCTAAAGCCAGGCGCCGTTCCGGTTTTGTTTCCTGGAATAATTTCTCTCTCGGAAAAGTAAGACTTGGGGTAACGGAGCGGATCAGAGCTAGACCAGAGAGGATGGAGACCGACAAAGTTGCTGGCACTCTTTGTGCCAACGATCATTATTATTGTTCAAGGCCGGACCCTGCATTTGTGGACTTGGTGGTCTCTGAGAATGAGTCTTCGGGATGAAGTTGCCCAGCTGAGGCAGCAGCTGGAGCAGCTGTCACTCACGCAACGTTTCGGGTTACAGCGATTTGGTGGCTCGGACACAGACATTCGTTTTTACACAAGGTATGTAAAGCTAGCTTTTTTTTGTAATTTAATAGGCTATACTATTATAATACCTGCTAAACTATTCAGGGCTCGACATAGACGGGATTCTGAACAGCGATACCCGCGCTACACAAACACAACACACACACACACACACACACACACACACACACACACACACACACACACACACAGCAGAGCCGAAGTGTGTGCGTTACTTAACGCAGCACATGTAACTGACTGGAAACCATACCGATGATTTACAGCTGCTGACGCAGATGAACAAACGCTACACTCGTTACTGTAATTGGCCTACAATAAACCCTCCATGATTAAAAAGTAGCCTACATACTTGACAATACCCACCTACCTGTTCTACAGGCGTAAACAGGCTTTCTGCAAGCATTTTCCACCAATCGGGACACTGCATACTACAACAATGTTTCAGTAATCAAAGACTTTAACCATCACTCCTCAGTGAACTATTCCCTAATCTGAGATCATTTTCTAGTTAAAAAAAATTCTAGACCTTGGAAAATGTAGTTGATGACCCTGGTTTATCTAGGTAAGATTTCCACTAGTAACTGCTGCGGAAAAATTCGTGTCTAGACCTTGCTGAAAACGGGTAGGATTTGATGACCCCTGGTTTATCTGACAGCTGTAGTCACGAGGACCCCATTTGTCGCAAATTCCGTAGAATAGAACCACAAAACCAACAACAGTTTGTTTCCATCTGCCGTGGTGCTGAATTGTACTGTGTTTTCAAGGTGTAGTCCATCGTGAGCACGGTGTATTTTATTTTGAAAATGAACCAGATATTTATTTTGTTTCTGTGCTCTACTTCCTGTCCCGCACTATCTGCCGTGCTGAATTGCGGAGCTCTCCATCGTCCGTCAAATATAGAAGCTGAACTGGGACGGACGGAACTGGGACGGAGTAGGGACGCAGATGTTCCGCAGTCAGTGGAAATACACCCACTGACTTTAATGGAAACCTAATGACTCCGTCGACGTTCCGGATACGTTCCGCAGCTGTTCCGCATCCAGTGGAAATTGCCGGTAAGGTACAGGTTCACCTCTAACCATCTGTAGGCTTGTGAGCATGGTACAATAATAACTAGTAGATTTAATAAAAGCTTCCTATTTTCACTAGACCTACTTTTTGTTTTTTACAGATTTTCATCTTATGACCATCTGATGAGGTTTTGGCAGGTCATCGAACCATCGCTGCAGTACATGGTTTGGGGGACCAGAACAAGAACTGCAGATGGTGACTCAGTAAGGCAAAGTACAGCCATGGTACAGACACAGTCTATACAGCCAGTAGATGAACTGTTCCTCTTCCTGAACTACCTTGCCCTTGGACTGAAGCAGAAGGACCTGGCTGACCGGTATGGGGTACACCAGTCTACTGTTAGCAGGATCATTCACACCTGGAGTAATTTTTTGTTTTGTGTTCTTGGCTCACAGCAAATTTGGATACCCCAAAACAAAATCAGTGAGCACTTGCCAGCAGAGTTCAAAGATTATCCAGACACTACAGTTATCCTGGACTGCACAGAGCTCAGATGCCAAACACCATCCTCTCCTTTACTCCAGAGTGAAGTTTATTCCAGTTACAAGTCCCATTTTACACTGAAGGGGATGATTGGCATGGCCCCTCGTGGTGCTGTAACCTTTGTTTCTCCCCTCTTTGCTGGCTCAGTCAGTGACAAGCAGATCCTTGTGGAGTCAGGACTATGTAAACTGCTCAGGCCAGATATGGCAATCATGGTGGACAGAGGCATCCTGGTGGATGACTGTGTGCCTTGTAAAGTGTACAGGCCTGCATTCCTAGCCGGAAGACCTCAAATGCCAGCAAACAAGGTCAGGGAGACTCAGTCTGTTGCACGCCTTAGGGTGCATGTTGAGCGGCTAATTCGTTGGTTGAAGGAGCACAAATTCTTTGACACAGTTATCCCCCTAAACATGTTTGGAAATATTAACCAGCTGTATGTAGTCGCATGCCTCCTATTAAATTACCAGAATGGTCCACTTGTAAAAGCCTGGTCTAAGTAGAGGTGTCAATATTTTTGTGGCGTGGTACTGTGGAGGGCAGAGCATTCAAAGAATATAGTTATTGTTGTTGTTGTTATAGTTGTTAATGTTATTGTTTGTTAAAACCGTTACTGTATACAAAACACAGTTGATGGCCATTCCACATATAATTTTGCTACTGTGAAATTAAAAATAAAATGATACCACAGCCTTTCTTTAGGGATCTCACAAAACGTGTATTTTACTGTGGTCATTACAAGCAGCACTTACACAATACTGTGTTTAGATACAAATAAATAACCTCAGAACAAATGAACATAAGAAAATGTGTAATTGAAGGTGACATGTTTTATGGTCAACAATTTAAATACATTTCAGTCAGTGGAAAAAAATATGTCTGTCATTTCAGACAGCATGTACAAACATCAGATACTGTACAACACCATACAACAGTGTGTGCAATGGTCCGGATGGTGTATAAAACGAAACATTGTGTCATGCAATGCATCAGTTAAACATTACTTAAAATAAATAAATTAAAAAAGAGAGTTCACAAGTACAACAATTACAAATCTCCATCGTCATGGACTACCCTGGACTGGAGTGATACTGTTGGCACTGGCACTGTCTTGCACTACGTTACCGTTGCACCTTTCTGCTTTTTTTGCACACCGCTCATTTAAACATACTACAATCTAATTTTACTGAGAGGGCACACTATAGATATCTTCCTTTGTATTTCTGTAATATGTATGTGTACGTGGATGTGATATGTCTGTGTGCCTATGTGTATTTGTTTAAGATACAGACACCTTAATTTCCTTCGGGATTAATAAAGTATCTCTATCTATGCAGGCCTGATCTTCATTTTACTTATGGCTATTTAGGAGTTTAATAGACACTGGGATAAATGAGTTTTTGAAACGGATGATCAAATTAACACTAAAACCTAAAATAAATACTAACTGACTAAAACTGATTGAGTACAAGTACTGTCAATGGCATGATTATTTTCAAGCCAAAAGCATAGGTAGATAAAAGCAAAAATAGAAATCAACCTTTTTTTTTCATTGTTTTCATGATTCTGCCATCCCTATATATTCTTTGAATGAACATGTCATCTTCTGCATAGACAACACAATCACACCTTTCCAGACCAGTAATGAGCAGTCCTGTACCTGACAGTAGTACGTGTGAGATGGTTTTAGCTGTAGCACTCCATCGGAGACCCTAAGGTACATACAGTCTACATAGCTTCTCACATTAGGACACTTCACCTCCAGCAGTCCAAACACAGGCTCAGCATATGGGTCGTATACCAACCCATCTGGTGATGACCCGAGCCATGGTACATCTGGGTGGATGATAAAACCGCAAGGATAATGGTTTACATCCTTAACAAGGCAGTACTCTTCTACTGCCTTGGGCTCCATCTGAAGACCCCTCTTCATTTCTGTGGTCTGATAACCTGGCCGTAAAATCCTGAGCGCCAGGTTCTCCGCTGAGGACTGTCCTCTCACATGGCAAACCTCTCTAGAAATGCATGAACACAAACAACTTGGTCTAAGTATTTAAACAACATCTTAAACAATGTAATGACTATCAATAAAAAAGATTATACATACCTGAATCTAGAGGAAGTCACTCGTGGCTTTCTTAGAAGGTGCCATTCCTTCAGTGTGCTCTGTTGTGCTTTCCTCAAGTTGGTGCGCCATGATCTCTGATGTTTGAAGATATTTCATGTGCAGCTGTTGATGGTAGTTAAGCACAAAACAACACTCCGAGGGCCCCAAAGAGTAACCATCAAGAGGTAAGGATGGTCGTGGTGGTGCAGTCGCATGTAGATGTGTCATTGGTGGAGTCCATGCTGGAAGATGGTAGGAGAGAGAACACTACCTTCTTGGACTTTTCCAAAGGCACTGTCTACTAATGGTACACCCCCTGCTATTCCCATGGTTATTAGTGGAGCAGTTTCCCTTGGCATGCCTTGGTAGATGTCATTCAGCCGAAGGACTGACATGTCTGGAAGGTCACAGGTCAGGTTACAGGCTCCTTTTGTATAAGTTACTCCTGAAAACATACAACATAACTGATCAGTTAAACAGGTAGTAATGTTATTATCAGAAATGAATGAACACATCTGTGTTCTGTAGCTTTACGCTCAGTGCGTGTGTGTGTGGACAGACACAGCAGACACAGAATGTAGCAGAAATATTCAGTTGAACTAATGTTACCTGATTCCTTCAGCCACTCTTCTCTCCTTGGGCCGAGCTGACAACACTACCATCTCCTTTGTTGGACCAGACTTGAAACCCTGTAAGCAAGTGTACAATAATTTATTTAAGGATGATGTAGCCTATGTGCGAACCTGTTGAGAGTTGATTGAAATATTTTAATTGTGGAAGTGTTGTAAACAAACAATACCTGGGTCCTGGGTTTGTGCCATTGTTGCTCAGACCCTGTACAGCTGTGAGTAAGGGTGACAGCTATTGCTCCCTGTTGGCTGTAATGTGATGTTTGGTACAGCAATGCTGCAATGTGATTGCATAGCGCAAGCCCTGCCACACATGAGCACTGGCATGCCAGCAGTTCAACAGGCTTAGAGTCTTTGAGAACAATCTGTAAAATAAATGTATACAAGTTGGTAAAGTAACCTATGTGTTTTTGATGTTCAGGTATGTTAGTGTATAATATAACTAAAATACTGTACATGTATTAACCTACTGGAATTTAGTCACTGGCGTGTTTAAGCCCACTTGCTGTGTGCGGGTGAACTAATATCTTGATACTTATACTGCAAATACCATTCATTCCTAAAATGCATTTTTTACAACACTGAACCTGCTCTCATTTCCCTACACTTAAGGTGTGTGGTCTCTCGCTTTTCCTCATTGACCTGAAGCAGCTTGCCCTCACAGACACCTCCCCTGACTCGTTCTTGTCAGAAACTGAGAAACGGAAACATATCAGCGAGCGTAACGGCATAACGTTAGCTTACGCCAGTATAACAACATAGATTTAATACACTATTTTTATGACTGCCAGCCTGTTTATCTCAAAGAGCAGGAGCTCACATACATTTCACTGCTAATATGTGATTCAGCATGATTATATTATATTGTTCGATGTTACATTATAAACGTTAACGTTATTGCTATGTAACGCTACTCTCGCAGAACATCAGTTAACGTTAGGTTAACGGTAACATTGTACACTTACCTTCATAGTCATGAATATAGCTGGTTATGTACAGCTTAAATCCTTTTTCTTTTTTGCTTAATGCCGTGGTTGAGTAGGCCTTAATAAGACGGTGTACATCATTGATAGTGACACGGGTTAAGTGGCAACGAGTGTAGAAAGTCATTGTTTTGGTTTTGACGGCTCTGACAGAAAGCTCACCTGACGACAGACGACCGGAAGTGATTGGGTTGGCTTATCCGTAACCAGGAAGTTACATATATAGCCTATTCAAACAGAAACAGAGGAGCACCGCAAAGTTAGCTAGCTAAGTAAAATGTAACATGAACGGCTCCTGCTCGAAAAACAAATTCAAAAGAAACATGGTGATAAAATAGCGCAAGCAAATAAGCTCACGGCACTTATTTAACGTTAACGTTACGTAGTGACACTCGAGACATTAAACTACATTTGGCTGAGATTTCGACAATATTTAATAAGAAAATCCAGACTTACTGACCAACCAGAAAGTTGTATTGACCAAAAGTCAAATGTAAATGAATACCTCAATCATTCATCTCTCTTTGTGGTGCTGCATGGGCTTTATAAGAGATTTATAACACTGATTACATAAGCAGCAGCAGTATTAGTGGTTTGACTTAAGCTAGCCTCCCACTGTCTTACTACTGTAATACTATACAAATCATTTACTTTAGTAAAATCAGCAATAACATACTTTGAAAATATTCATTTACAAGTAAAAATCCTGCATTCAAATTTGTACCAAGTCGAAGTATAGTATAAGTAAGTATTAGCAACAAAATGTACATAAAATATAAAAAATAAAAGTATTCATTAAGCAAATGGGCCATGTCGGTGTTATATTATTGGATTATAATTAATGATGTTTAAATATCTATGTACTTTACACAATGGCTGCTGTTCAGCAAAAGCTGCAGGCTCATTTTAAGGGGCAAAATTTGTGTGAAATTTTCAGCTTTAAACAATAACCAATTGCAGAATGCTCCCTAAATCCAGAGAAAAGAAAATGTCACACTCCCTTTTTCTGTTCATATTTTCTAATATGTTTAAAGTGAGCCTGTGGTCACTGTGACGATCAGTGACAATTAAAAATGGAGATAGCCAAAACATAGTAGCACAAGTAAAGAAAAGTAATACTATCTTACTCAATAATGCCTATCTATGTAAAGTTTAACATTAGCTAACATTTAGTTTATATCGTATAACGTTTTATTTCCAAGCTTGTTCAGGTGCCGCCGGAAATTCCGCCAAATGTCCCTCATTTTCGTTCTGTTGCATGACTAAAACAACTAATGTGTGTGCACGTACCACCAAAACAAGTTCCTTCCCGTGGCTATTTTGCAGAGGCACTATCATTGTTCCCTGCGCTTATCGCCACCCAAGACGATTGTGATTGGTTTAAAGAAATTCCAATAAACCAGATCACGTTTTTCTCCCATTCCGGAATGTTGTGTGGACTAGCCAGACCCTCCTTTGGAGCGCTGTGGAGGTAGGTCTGACAGTGCGTGGAAAAACTAACATTTACCATCATATGATAGCGGTTATACCAAAACATGTAAGGCTGTAGCAGCAAAATCCCTGTGTGTATTTATTTGAGGTCAGTTGCAAGGTCAGTTGTCTTGTTTATAATTCTAATTTGTATCTGTACAAGGAAGAATATGCTTTTTATTCTTGATTATTATGGATAGATGGGTGGATAATTAATATTAAGAGTAAAACTTGTATATTTTGTCACGGTGATTCTGGTTTATTACATTATGAGGCCTCATTTTGTGTCACACTTGACTGGTAAAACCTGTCAAAATGTGGCCGCTCTGTTCACTGGTCCTTTGAAAATAGCTTGCCTCATGTACCACAAACAACACACACATTCAGGCAAATACACACAACTCATAAGCATGAGTGCAAGATGAGCAGAGCAGAGACAAACCTTCTCTGCGGGCTGTATGTGAGTGCTGATCCTGCTCTTATACAGCAAACTAAGCTCTCTCTGCTTAATACCCAACAGAAAAGCTCTTTAGCTGTCATTATGAACCCGCCTAACCCTGCAGCCCTTCAATTCACCATCCTCCGATCTCCCCTGACATCCATAACCTCACACTCATTTCCACTGGATCGATACAATACACAACTTTTAGATGTTTATTAATCATCAGATCAATACTGTACTGGGGTGGCAACCTAATAGCCATGGTAGTGCTCATCCCACCTCAGTAGTAGTAAATTACAAATATTTCCTACTGTAGGTTTAGACAGCCGAATCTTACTTAATCAAGCTTTTATAATAATAAGATATAAGATTGCCATAACATCACAGTATATTATTACTACAGTGTTTGTGACAGTTTTCAAGTGATTCCACCATCGCAGACTAATTTCCAATATCATGAGAGTCTTGCTAGAGTTGTGGTCATAAAACTAAGTACTAGTCTTTTTCCCATCTTGATGTTCCATCAAAATCAAACATGTTTGATATTATTGTAAGGTTTAAGTCTTGTTAGTGAAGTTAAATCATGTGAACATTGTCAACAACCAATGGATAAATGTTAATGTTAACATATAGACAAAATATTGTTGAAATGTGTTCTTACACTCATACAGTCATGCCCTGTGATAGATGTACAACTGTGCATGTGCATAAATAAATAAAAGTAACTCCCCATTCTGGTTGAAGCAGCAACAATGAGCATGTGTGTTTATTCCTCTGTTAAGTAAGCCGGTATTCCTGCCCTAAAGATGACAGCACCAACCAGAAGGGAACATGGAAGCCAATGTTATAGATTGACAAGTTATGGGAGACAAAGTTTTTTGGGCACTTGTGTTTGCTAGGGCTAAAGGCCACCACATTGAGCGTTGATGAAGACGAAGAAGACGAAGAGAAAAATGAAAAAGCCTACGCTGAATTGATACAGGTTTTGGACGATAAAAGTCTTTCCCTGATAATGAGAGAAGCAGCAGATGATGGGAGAAAAGCGTTGAAGATATTAAGGGAACATTATGCAGGTAAAGGGAAGCCACGTGTGATTAGGCTCTACACAGAGCTAACATCTCTTCAGAAAGCCACTAACGAAAGTGTTACGGACTATATAATTCATGCTGAGACAGGTATTACAGCACTGAGGAATGCTGATGAGACTTTAAGTGACGGGCTGTTGATTGCAATGATTCTGAAAGGTTTCTCAAATCATTTAAGCCGTTTGCCATCCACATAATGCAGAGTGACGAGCAGGCAACTTTTGGCGAGTTTAAAACCAAGTTGAGGAGCTACGAAAGCACCGAGAAGTTTAGCGCCATTTTAACATTAGCTGGCCAAGAGGAAGATATAAAGAGTCTGAGATAACCTGCTACAATTGCAGCCAGAAAGGGAACATGTTGGGACATGTTCCCTTTACTGTTACTGGCGAACGCAGAAAACAGAGACAGTTGCATTCAAAATAAGTGACTGTTAGGTTTGTGGACTGAAACAGAAAGGGCTGATGGTTGACAGAGGGAATGAAAATCACAGGTAAGATTGACAAATGTAACCTAAACTGTGAAATCTGCACACGGGGAATTTGCGCAGAGCAGAAACCGAGAGCCTGATGAAAAGGCAAAAGCGGCACTTGAGCTTGTGCACACTGATTTGGCTGGCCCTATTAAGCCAGAGGCAAAAGATGGGTTCAGATACAGTCTAGCATTTACTGATGATTATTCAGGGGCAGTTTTTGTGTATTTCCTGAAAGCAAAGAGTGATGCTGTAAAAGCTACTGAGAAGTTTATTGCCGATGTGGCCCTTTATGGGAAAAGTGTGCCAGGTCAGATAATGGCACAGAGTTCACAGCAAAAGAGTTCCAGTCACTAATCAGTAGGAATGCTGTAAGACATGAGACTTCAGCCCCTTACTCACCCCATCAAAATGGTACTGCTGTGAGAAATTGGAGAACACTGTTTGAAATGGCAAGATGCATGCTACTTAAGAGCAAACTACCAAAGATTGTGGACATATGCTGTAATGACTGCTGCAGTAATTCGCAACAGGTGCTACGATAAGCGTGTAGGACAGACTCCACATTACATGTTTACTGGGAGAAAGCCTGTTCTTTCAAAGATGAAATATTTTTATTTATTCTACGCGTCATTGTTTTCATCCCCCCCGCGTACGCCTCATTTTAACGTTTTATTTTGACAGAGAGAGAGACTTCCGCTAAAGCCTCTACCACGTGACTGTGTTTCACCCAATCAAACGTAGTTGTGCAGTCTCGTCACCATACTCAAACTTAGCAGCGGGATGGGTTAGCTTTTACAGTTGCAGCAAAACAAAAATGGCAATGTCAGAAACGTCACAGACGAGGAGGAACAGCCCAGAGGCCAGATCAGCATGCCCTGGATTTATTTCAGTTACCCGGCTTCACCTAACCTAACCACCGCGGTCAAGGAAGCTGTGTCATGACGGTGGTTATCAACTAGGCAAGGCAAGGCAGCTTTATTTGTATAGCACATTTCAGCAACAGGGCAATTCAAAGTGCTTTACGTAAAACATTAAAGAGCAGTTAGAAAACAATTAAAAAACAATAATAAGCAAATTAAAAACATTAAAAGACAAGAATAAAATTGATAGTGCAGTATAAGAATAAAAGTTACAGTGCAGTATAAGAAATTAAAGTTAATAAAATAGATTATTTAAAGAAAAGCAACATCAAAAAGATAGGTCTTTAGCTTAGATTTAAAAGAACTGATAGTTGCAGCAGACCTACAGGTTTCTGGGAGTTTGTTCCAAATATGTGGAGCATAAAAACTGAACGCTGCTTCCCCCTGTTTAGTTCTGACTCTGGGGACAACAAGTAGACCTGTCCCAGACGACCTGAGAGGTCTAGGTGGGGCATAATGCAGATCAGAAATGTATTTTGGCCCTAAACCGTTTAGTGATTTATAAACCAGTAAAAGTATTTTGAAATCAATTCTTTGAGGCACTGGAAGCCAGTGTAGAGACTTCAGTACTGGAGTGATGTGATCCACTTTCTTGGTTTTGGTGAGGACTCAAGCAGCAGCGTTCTGAATCAGCTGCAGCTGTCTGATTGATTTTTTATGGAGACCTGTAAAGACACCGTTACAGTAGTCAAGTCTACTGAAGATCAAAGCATGGACAAGTTTTTCCAGATCCTGCTGAGACATAAGCCCTTTAACCCTTGATATATTTTTAAGGTGATAATAGGCTGATTTTTTAATTATGTTAATTTGGCTTTTAAAATTTAGGTCTGAGTCCATAACTACACCAAGATTTCTTGCTTTGTCTGTTGTTTTTAACATTGTCGTTTGAAGCCGAGCGCTGACTTTCAATCGTTCCTCTTTTGCTCCAAAAACAACCACCTCCGTTTTTTCTTCATTTAATTTAAGAAAGTTCTGGCACATCCAATCATTAATATTTTCAATGCACATATTTAATTGTTGTATTGGGCTATAGTTCCCTGGCGATAAGGTTATGTAAATTTGTGTGTCATCCGCATAACTATGGTAACTTATTTTGTTGTTTTCCATAATCTGAGCCAGTGGAAGCATGTAGATGTTGAACAGAAGAGGCCCCAGAACTGAGCCTTGGGGAACTCTGCACGTCATATTTGTATGCTCAGATGTATAATTACCTATAGACACAAAGTAGTCCCTATTCTTTAAATAGGATTCAAACCACTTTAGTACTGAGCCAGAAAGACCAACCCAGTTTTCCAATCGGTCAAGCAATATGTCATGGTCTACCGTATCAAATGCAGCACTGAGATCAAGTAATACTAAGACCACTATCTGTGTTTAAGTGGATGTCATTAAAGACTTTAACAAGAGCCGTCTCAATGCTGTGGTGTGGTTGAAAACCTGACTGGAAGGCATCAAAACTGTTGTTTAGCGATAAGAAAAGGTTGAGTTGTTGAAAAACCACTTTTTCTATGATTTTACTTAAAAATGGAAGGTTTGATATTGGCCTATAGTTGCTCATTAGTGTCGTGTCTAGATTGTTCTTTTTTAGGAGTGGCTTGATGATTGCAGTTTTCAGGGCCTGTGGGAAGATACCTGAGAGCAGAGATGTGTTTACTAGTTCAATCAACCTAGGGTTTCCCAATCCAGCGGCGCGTGTTCAAATAAAAGAGGTGATGTTTGCACAACATGACCAACAATAGCCACATATTTTACATAAGAAGAGCAAACTATAATTCTACATAAATATGAACACAGACATGGTTTTACAGGCAAAACGCAATACAGTCGCTGCTTCCTAAAACAGGAAGGAAAGCTGGCAAAAAATAAATAAATAGCCGACGCTGTAGATGCGCATAACTCTTATCAATATCACTTCCCCATTAGTCAGGACCAAGATCAGACCATAATTACACTTGTACTTTCCATAAACTGTCGTTGCTTTAGCCTTTTATTTCAGTTGCAACCCTGGCAGTGAGAAGCAATCGTGAGAGCAAATAAAAAATATAAAAAACATAATTCAAACCGCTGTGCGCATTACACACGGCAAATATAACCATCAGGGAATGTTAACTTGGCTGTCGGTCTCTAAATGTTTTTTTGTATGAGCACACCCCTCTCTTTTTCTCTCTCCCCCTCTCTCTCTCTCTCCGCTCACCGAGCTCTACCTGATCTTCTAAGAACGGTGAAGCCGTTATCAGTGTTGGAGTATTGATTGGTCAGTAGGCTTGCTTTTACACCAGTTGATCTCTGATCTCCAACTTAACCTGCTCCCGACCAGGTTAGGTATCGTCCAGCATAAGTTACCACGGCGATTGAACCCGATAACAAGTGATCCACCTTTGTGATTGAAAGCATGTTTACCTTAGTAAAAGTGCCAAACAGCAGCTACATTACCTTGTTCTAGTTCTGCCTGCAGAGTCTGGAAAAAAAAAGTGTAAAGGTTTGGAAATTTGTGTTACTTGTAGTTATTTATTTTGTATGTATTATTATTTTATTGATATTATTTTTTAAGTACTTGAATTTACCTGGATTATTTTAATTTAAGCTATTTTATAATTAATTAATTAATTAAAATTTATTTAATTGTTTGGATGAACTATAATTTGTCTAAATATGATTATTTTGTATTTTTGTCCATCTGATTGAATGCTTGTGTTAAAAAATAAATCAGACGTTACTCAACAGTTACTCAGTACTTGAGTAGTTTTTTCACCAAGTACTTTTTTACCCTTACTCAAGTAATTATTTGGATGACTACTTTTTACTTTTACATGAGTCATATTATTCTGAAGTAACAGTACTTTTACTTGAGTACAATTTTTGGCTACTCTACCCACCTCTGTTAGCGCCACCGCTGTTCAGGAGAAGACTGCAACTAGTGTTGCGACCACCAGCGCAGGTATAAATAGTCACGCCGATTTCATGACGTCACACATGCACGTGCCAGCTGGGCTGCGGTTACTGTAAAACACGCTTAAGCTTAAGTATTCCTGACCTAAAGATGACAGCACCAACAGGCGCGCTCCCTACAGCACCAAATAGGAAGCAGCTTCGTCTTCTTCGTCTTCATTCTTATATACTGTCTATGAAAGCAGCAAACGGCTAGAGACAGTGTTGTTTATGGTTGCTACGGTGCCACGCTAAGCGCTAAAGAGGGAAAGTTGCCGATTTTCAACCCTTCTCAAGCGGGTCATCCAACGGGAGTTTTACTGACAGATAAACGCGGGAACTTTGGTACTGCCGCCATTCATCAGCATGTACAGCAGAACAGAAAATCTGAGAACTTTCCCTTAAGTTACCAGCTAATGCTAGCATTGTATAGTAGCCTAACATTGCTTTAGGACAGGGGTGGCCAACCAGTTCAGCATAAAGAGCCACAAAAAAACACGCACCATAGCAAAAAGCCACACAACACCTGCACGTCCACATTACAACAGCAACAGTGACTTCCAGATCTAATGAAAGTCATAATACAGTTTTTATAGGTTTTTTTTCTTACTTAGATTGACTCAGTGGGAAACCTGACAGTCTTTGTTTTCCACAATCCTTTTTAGGTCTGGTTGTACTCGGTTGTGGCCACTCTTTCACTCATTTGTCACTAGAGGGGCTTTCAAACAATCAGCAGTAAAAGGGTTAATGAGGAAGGTGATCTGTGGCCGTTTTTTTTCCTCAGGTTGCAGAATCTGTCCATTAAAAAAAACTCTGCTGCATTATTTTTTATTTTAAAATAATTGGCAAATGTATTGGCAAATGCATCATTCAAATGCTTTTTTTTATATAACTTATCTGAAATGTTTCAAAAAAAAAAAAAAAAAAAAATCCACCAATAACACAGACCCCAGCCACACAGTAAGGAGCAGGCAAAGAGCCGCATACGGCTCAAGAGCCACAGGTTCGCCACCCCTGCTTTAGGACTTGGACTTGCCTTTGGACTCTTTTTTTGACTTAGGACTTGAGATTTACATATGACTAGCAGTTGTTTCTACCCTGCTACTACTATGGATAGCAAGGGGAGCTGTCTGCTGGGAAGCACACTGAGTTGAGGAGCATCTCACTACAGCCCGCGGGAAGGCGGGGCTTGACATCAAGCCAGCCTGGTAGCGAAGCTGATTTATATCCTCTTGTTTCACATTAGATGATAGAAACTGATGATGTAGGCTAAACACAAATGACATTTCATGCAACAGTGAAGTTTTCATGTAGTTACTGTAATTGGGCCTGTGTACTTTTTCATTTGATTTCTGATTAATATTCCAGTATAATATTGATGACATTGTGTTCAAACGGAAAACAAGCCATATTTCAGGAAATAAACTTGTACATGACTCTATTGAGAGAAGTCCAGCTGACAGGGGGTCTGTGAGCATCACTGGCCGAAACAATTTTAGCAGCAGCAGCCAACAACTGGAAACATTTTACAATTTTCATCTGCTATTTCACCACTAAATTCACTTCTGAGACTTTTTTATGCGAGAAATCAACTGTGTAGAGTTTGAATATGGGCAGTTTTACAAAAAATGTATGGCCATTGCACATTTGCGCCAATGTTGTCGGACTTGAGAAGCTCCAGTCTGACGTGACAGCCAGCTGGGATCGCTTTCTCACCGGCCGGCCAGTGATGCTCACAGAACCCGTTGTCAGCTGGATGTCTCTCAGTAGAATAATGGACAAGTTTATTTCCTGAAATATGGCTTGTTTTCCGTTTGAACGCATTGTCATCACTATTAACAAGATTTAAAATGACCCATTTTTCAAATTTGGATATCATTTCAAATTTGGAATTCAACACAGGCCCAGTAACTACATAAAAACTTCACTGTTGTTGCATAAAATGTTGTTTGTGTTTAGCCTACATCATCAATTTCGGTCTGTGTACTTTTTTGTTTATTCGATTTTCATTTCATAAACAGGTATTAAAAAACAAAAAACAAATGGTTATTTGATTTTCGTTTTAAAATACATTTGAAATTGAAATATAAGGTGTTTTTTTCTTTTCATGGTCAAAAGGGGATGGGAGAAATTTAAAATATGCTGTGATTTTCATTTTCTATTTCATATAACAAAAATAAAATCACTCGGAAATAGAAATGAAAAAGGCTTGTTTTTTTATATTCAGAGACCGGATGTTGGCATTTCCAAGGCAACAGCGCCAGAGTAGCCTACCAGTGTTGCTTTCAGCTCAAGCTAAAATTACTTTGGAAACCTGTACTCTTGATAATGCTTGGGGGGAGTGCATTGCATTTTAAATTTGACGTTTTACATTGCACTTTACACTTTCAAATTATCATTTTACATTTCAACTTTGCTTTTTCAGTTTCCTTTTTCTTTTTTAAATTCAATTATGGCATGATTTTTCCTAGTAGCGTAGTAAAATAATATTTTTAATTTGATCTTGCTTCGTTTTCTCTTTGGACTTTCAATTTAAATTATGAATAAATATATCCTCCATATACAGTATCTCTGTGGTATGATACACTCTAAATCCTGATTTATAGGATAATTCTCAAATAAACTATTGTTATGTAGAAAATCACCTAACTTATTAGAGACCTTCTCAAGGATCTTGGAGAGAAAGGGAAGATTAGATATAGGTCTATAGTTGGCTCTGGTTCGTGGGTGGGTTTTTTAAGAAGAGGTTTTATCACAACTGCTTTGAATGATTGTGATACATAACCTGTTAATAAAGACATATTGATTGTATCTAGTAACAAAGTGTTAACTAAGGGTAAAGCTTTTTTAAGTAGCCTAGGGATAGGGTCTAAGAGACAGGTAGATGGCTTAGCTGAATAAATCTTTAGCGTTAATTAATGAAGGTCAATAAAAGAAAAAGCAGTCTAAAGGCCCTGACACACCAATCCAACGGTCGGCTGTCGGTCTTAGTTGGGCCGACGGCAGAGATTCTGTGGAAAGACTATTTAATCTTTAATTTGATGCCATATGCCAGTACAATGTTGAGGGTGTGGTTAAAACAGTGAGTGGGTTTATGTACACTCAAACTGAAACCAATCAAATGTAGTAGTGAGATAAACGCTAAGGCTGTTGTTGTCAACGTCCAAATGGATATTAAAATAACCTACAATCATTACTTTATCTGATTTAAGGAATAAACTTGGTAGAAACTCAAATAAAATATATATAGATAAAAAAATAAAAGATAAAAATACTAAATTAATAAATCAAAATAACGTAACTATATAACAACCTGGAGTGAGACCGGGTTGTTTTGTGTATAACTCTTCTTTTGTTTACTTTTGATTTAATTGATTTGAGTTTGATTTGACACTGTGGTTATGGAAATATGAATTTGTAACTACTCCAACGGAAGCGCAGAGAAACATGCAGCACCCCACCTCTGACTTCTGGTTTCAACTCTAGATTGTCATGATTTAGGAACGCTCATAGACTCGGTCAAATTTCTAGATACGAGAGCGGCTCTGTCCAAAGTGGGATGAATGCAGTCTCTCCTGATCAGACCATCAGGATTGTGTGGTCTGTGTGCGCATTCACCTCTCTCTCTCTCTCTCTCTCTCTCTCTCTCTCTCTCTCTCTCTCTCTCTCTCTATCTCTCACCAATTTGTATTTTATTTTTCTAGCACTAATTAGTTTCACACTGTCTGTTTCAACTGATCATCATTGTATTACATTTAGCCTATGAAAAAGACGTCAAATTTAAACAGTAGCCTAAACAGTAAAAGAGGTATGATCCTGGGGAAAAAGTGCCCAGACTTTCTTTAAAATCAAGCCGTTTTGCAATTTGTTGAGTTAGGGCGACACCTTAAACTTTGTGAAACGCTTCCTACGACAAATTCATGAGTGTACATGCCGTGTTAAATTCAATTCAATTTTATTTATAGTATCAAATCATAACAAGAGTTATCTCAAGAAACTTTACAGATAGAGTAGGTCTAGACCACACGCTATAATTTCCAAAGACCCATCACTTCCTGTAATTCCCACATGAGCAAGCATTTAGCACGACAGTGGCGTGGAAAAACTCCCTTTTAGGCAGAAACCTTGAGTGGTGAGTAAAACTTCCTTTTAGGGAGAAACCTTGGACAGACCCAGGCTCTTGGTGGGCGGTTGTCTCCCAGACCTCCTTCATGCTGTTCTCCTGCAGTTTCTGCTCTACCTTCTTTCTGTATTCCTCCTTTGCCTCTTTCAGCTTGACCTTGAGTTCCCCCTGTAAGCATCTCAGCTTCGCCTGGTCCCCCTCTTTAAACGCCCTCTTCTTTTTATTGAGGAGGTCCTTGACATCGCTGGTGATCCAAGGTTTGTTATTTGGAAAGCAGCGTACAGTTCTTGTGGGAACTACAATGTCTATAGAAAATCAGATAGTCAGTAGTGCAGTGTGTGACTCCCTCAATATCATCACCAATGTCATCCTGCAGTACATTCCAGTCTGTCGACTCGAAGCAGTCCCTCAGGCCTCCTCTGCCTCAAGAGACCATTTCCTGAAGTAGCGTGTGGTTGTAGGTTATCTGCGGACAAGTGGAATGTACTGTGGTTGTAGGAAGACCAGGTTGTTATCTGATCTCCCCAGCGGTGACAATGGAATGGTAGTGTATGCATCTCTGACATTCGCATACATGATGTCGATTGTTCTGTTCTTCTGTGTAGGGCAATTAACAAACTGATAGAAGGCAGACAGGGTTGAGTCCAGTGTAACATGATTTAAGTCCCCTGAAATTGCAATGAAGGCTTCAGGGTGCTGAGCCAGAAGCCTCGCGACAGTTGAGTGGATGACGTCACATGCAGTTTCAGTCAGAGCTTGTGGAGGGATGTAAACACAAACAACAATGGTGTGTGATAGCTCCCTAGGCATGTAATACGGACGGAGACTCACCACTAACAGTTCAATGTCTGGGCAGCAGATAGTTTCCTTCACCGTCACATGTCCTGTCACCATTTAGTGTTGACAAAGAGTGCAAGCCCCCCACCTTTGTTTTTGCCACTTTGTTTAGGGTCTCTGTCCGCCCTCACAGTTCAAAAGCCGGTTAGCTCCACATTAGTGTCCGGGATGTTGCTTCTGAGTCATGTCTCTGTGAAGCATAGTAGGCTGCACTCCCTGTATAACTTCATGTTCTTCACCAGGGCAGCCAGATCATCAGTCTTGTTAGCCAATGAGTTCACATTCCCCATCACAAACGAAGGAATGGACGGCTGGAACCTCCATCGCTTTTCTATGAGCCTAGCCTTGACTTTAGCTCCAGCTCTGCATCCTCGGTATTGTCGCCTTAGTTCCTCCGGGATCGGGTGAAATGTGCCGGCATGTCCGCCGTGTCCCATTGTCCTCAGTTCGAGCAGTTCTTCCCTTGAGTAAATTAGGTTCTAGACTAGTAAGTCCAGATATAGCCATATCCATAGGATATCCACGCGAAGCGTAAAAAAGATAAAAAGTTTGCAAAGGAAATATACTGTGGAGGGCTGAGCCTGTGTGAGATAGAACTCAGTAGCTGTACAGTATGTGTGTATTGTCCCTGAGTGAAAGGAGTAGAAGCATTAATCCTTATTCACAAGACAAATCTCACAAATACACACATAAAGCCTGTCGTTTTAATGGCCAAAAGATAAAGGAAAATAGTCCAGTAGCTTATTTAAGACATGATATATCCATCCTCATTTCATTAAGTCACAGGTCATTTTTAATCATTAATTTGTTGATAAAAAAAAAAGTATTCTTCACTCTTCCTTTCCTAGGACATTGCAGTGAGAGAGCTCATTTTTAGCTCTGGCAGTGCTCCAGACATCCTAACAATGTGTTGTTCCTGTTCATTATTTTGGAATAACATCAGTTTCCTTTTCACTAGCTATCTGATGCTTGTCCTAAAATTACCTGTGACTACATTTCTTATTCTTCTTCTCATTCTGACAGGAGGTGAAGTACTTCCAGTTTCCTGGAGAGCTGCTGATGAGGATGCTGAAGATGCTGATTCTCCCGCTCGTCGTGTCCAGGTACTGACGTCTCCTTTGCTTCATTAAAATCCTCACATCTTCAACCCATTGGCTCAAGATTGACATTACAGTTTTCAGTTTTCTGTGAGTTATGATACTTTAAGTGTATATTCATATACTGTAGATTCACAGCAGGCTGGAATGGAAACAGTATGCTTAGGGATAAGGAAGTGCAATAAAAAAGCTCACAGTGTGAGGGGCATGGCCTATTAAAGCTTTTACTTTTTGGGCCATTTATTATAGAGCCACCGTCACTTTTTGCGAGTAACTAGCTTGAGTTTAATTTAAAGCGAGTACACAAATGTTGAAATTACTGAAAATGCCCATCCCCACTAGTAGCCATGATAAACTAGCGCAATCTTAAACCTAAGGCAACTAAAACACTTATAAAGGTTGTTTGTTGTTAAAAAAGCAATGCGTTTGAATGTATGTTTTGTTTTTGTTTTTAAATAAAGAAATGCTGTTAAAGTAGACCTACGTGAATACTGGTAAAGTAGCCTAGGTCACTGCAGGTGAATGGGCAACATTTTTAACTGATCTATCATCATAAAACTTACAATAAAACTTATATCTTTTGTATAACAAGTTTTCAGAAATATTATGTTTAAATGAGGCATTCACTTGTTAAATATGTGCTCCATATCCAGAAAGGAAATGTGAGCATTGGATAATGCCAGGTTTTAGGATATCTCTTTATATCACTCAAGAAATCAATATAAACTGTTATCATCATGTTTTTAGGTATACAATGTTGTTAGGCTATGAATGATATGTGAACTGTAAAAAGCTTCAGAATATAGGAATGAAAATGGAAAGTTCAGTGTATGTTATGGCGTTTTACCATTACATGGTACCAGCTCGACTCACCTCAACTCTACTCGCCTTTTTCGGTTTTCCATTATAAAAAAAGTCCCTGGTACCTGCCACTAGTGTTGTTCTTGGCGGCCTGTTTTAATTTTAGTTTTAGTCTAGTCTTTGTGTCAAGCTGTCACTTTAGTTTTTATTAGTTTTAGTCAGGTTCCTACTCTTTTTAGTCCAGTCAAGTTTCAGTCGACTAAAAGTCTAAGCATTTTAGTCTGATTTTAGTCAGAATTATCCATGACTATTTTTGTCTAGCTTTAGTCGACGAAAACTGACGACATTTAGTCTAGTTTTAGTCAATGAAAATTTTATTTTAGTCTCTTTTTAGTAATGCAGTTCTATTTAACCCAGTCAACATAGTATACGTACCTAGTAGTATAGACAAAACCAACATTTTCTTTTAGCCAAAACACTATTTCAAACAAGTTTATCTTATTCTATTATATATATCTTATTGTTACAATATAGACTCAAGAATATATCCATTCCAGACACAGAAGATGCTCTGATTTGAATTTACAACATATTTATTTTACCAACCAAACATGTTAGAAGTACACACACATACATTTAAATAAAATAAATAAAATAGCATCACATGACAATGCCAGAAAAAAATTTATACATTCAAGTTGTACCTCCTTGTGGCAAAGAAATCTTGAGCACTAGTTGGTTTGTCCATCTTCTTGGGTGGGACTTGCTTCACTATTAAAGTGATGGTTCAGAGTAATTTCACCCTAGGGTCCTTTGCACCATGATCTTGAGCCAAACAACCCCCCAGAAGCTTTTTTTCACCTGGGTCGAACATTGGGAGAGTTAGCATTATCAGCTGAATAGCTTAGCGCAGGGGCTAATGGATCCAGGTTTGTATTTCATAAGTTACCCCACTAAAAATGCCCAAAATGATACCAAACTTCTACACTAGTACAAATAGGTTATGCACTCATAAAATGATGGATTGGAAAGTTTGTAAGTACACCAGAAGTTTATGTAAATAGCACTTGCCTGTTGGCTTCTGCTCTCTGCTGTTGTTGCTGCTACTGCTACCGCAATAAGACAAGTGTTTAGGGAGGTCTACAAATTACAACACCGAAAAGAGATACAACAAAAATATTTATTAATTTAATGATTAAATAAGGTAATGTCTCCAAACTTACCTCAATTATAACTTGTCTCCTGCTAGTTATACTACAGCACTTACTTTAAAAAAAATAAGTTCTACATAATCAAAACAGAAGTAGTCTAAGCAGTAGTCTTGTGAGGCATGTTAATGCCAATACCATTTGTTTAAATGTATGTATTGGTCTAGAATAAAGTAGTCAAAGTCATGTTGTTGATGCCAAATTCAATTCAGACGTTTGTCTGTCGTTTTCAGCTCCAGTGGCTAACGTTTAAAGCTAACATTAAAATGAGACACATTAACCACAGCCTCATGAGTTGGCATGAGCTTTCTAAAATAGAAAGTAACGTTACGTTAATGTCTTGCCTTACCTAAATTTCTTTCTTTCGAAATGTCGTTTCTTCTTTTTCTCGCAAAGACGAACCCCGGCTGGCCGGCCATCGGTCCCTTTCTCTGTGTCAGACTTAATTTAGTTTGTTGTTGTTTACGCTAGCTAACTCACCGCAGCTGCATCTTCTAAATAATGCTGCGAGTGGGGCTTGAGGAAGTAACGTCACCTGCGTCTCCGCAGTGCACTGATGCAGTCCCTGAAGCGAGACACAGGAAACAGAAATACTGCAAAATAATGAGACAAAATAACATTATAACATTTCGTCTCGTCTCATTTTGATCAATGAAAATGAAGAGACATTTTAGCATAGTTTTTATTTTGTAAACCACATTTAGTTTTTATTCGTCAACAATATTGCATTATACATTTAATTATAGTCATCGTCACATGATGTGATAAAGGTTCGTTGCCGACGATATTTCGTCATAATTTTTGTTGACAAAAGCAACACTAACTGCCAACAGGTACTTTTTTTTTATCACCTTCGTTGAGGTTTCAAGCGAGCTGAGGCGATAGCAAAAGGTGACGTGAAAACCTGCAGACTGCTGACTGGTTGGAGAGAATCATCACTAATCACTGTGTCATGATTCCTTGCGACAGACGGGGGTGTCCTGAACAAACCTACCATTTTTAAATAGTTTAGCCAGCTGTGTTCTTTTGCTGCCTCCAGCATCTTTTGAAACAAAATTTGTCTTCTGGCTGTGGCAACAGCCAATATGCCAAGAATCAAAAACCACACACCTTTGACGTTCTGTGTGTGTAGGTCATGGCAGTTTCCTGCGCTGTCGCAATGATGACCAGCCATGCTCGTCTCACGCATGAGACGGTACTAAATTTGTCGAGTCGAGCCGAGCCGAGTAGAGCTGGTACTAGCAGTGGGTAAGCCCCATAAGTGCTACTGAAGTGGAAATTTCCGGCTCAGTCTGAGAAATACTCATTTTGAGAACATAGGCTTTAAAGATGTGTATTTTAAATTACAACTTCCCCAGTTGATGACTTCCATAAAGTATTGAAAGTTTTCTGATATTGTTTAAATATTCAAATTATGCTTACTTTTGGTTAATGTAGGAGAAATCTACAGACACAAATAAACAAAGTGCAGTAAAAAAAACTTTAAATTGTTTTTTTTTCCCACTAGTCTGAAAGTTATGTATGCAAAATAGTCAAAAAAAAGTAGTGTTTCCCCTTTTTTACAGAATTTTTTAACTTTACATATATTTACTTTCTCATTAAAAATCCACATTAAGCTCATCATAAGCAAGTATGAAAGAATAAAATATAGGGTCGGTGACTATGACTTCACTTTTTTGGAGCATGGCAAACTACTTCAACAATATGTACCACTCAGACCAATATGATTTTGTCAGATTGTCAACTGCAACGGTTGTCCCGCCAGGTGTGGCCAATAGCCTGCTTGATGCCCTGGAGATAGGAGAGCAATCATATAAAGCCTTCAAGCATGAATGTCTTGAAACAACTCCGCCAACACTACACAAGCCATGACAAAGAAGAAGTTATTAACATTCCTAGAGATCCAAAAGGAACTGTGCACCAAATGGCCAGGCAAGGAAGTAGTTCTGAAGGCAAATCTGTTTGGCCACATGGTTCTGGTGGCCCAAAGCCAAAAACTAGGCATGAGCGATATGTTTGCCTCATTCTCTGGGACCTCTATCATAGCTGGGACCTCTAGCTAGGGATGTCACGATTTTGATTTTAAACCAAAAATTGATTTAAATGCGCTTTTGATGTTGACTATTGTAATCAGAAGCAGGATCGGCAATTCCCCTGAAAAAAAAACTGGGCTGGCATTCTCAATCAATGACATCATCAATTGAGAAATTTCAAACAGAGTGAAAGCTCCATTTGGAGTGAAATGTCTGTTTTTTTTTCCTTTATACATCTATTGGTAACACTTTACAATAAGGTACACAAAAATGTAGGTAGTTACTGAGAAACGCATGAGGAATGAATGAGTAACGAATGGTTAATTAATAATTAGTCTCTGATTGATTGTGATTCAAGCACTAATGATTAGTTACTGGTAAACAGAATTAGCCTGACAAGCCAGACCCACATCAAGACCATTGGCATGGCTCAATCCTGTCACATTTCTGATTAGTGGTGTGTGTCCAAAACTTTGGAAGGAGGGAAAGATAATGCCTTTACCCAAAGAAACAAAATCAACTTTCTGTGGTCCAAATAGTAGGCCTATTAGCATTTTGCCTATTCTAAGTAAATTATTGGAAAAGATTGTATTTGAGCAAGTGCAAGATTACTTTACTAACAATGATTTGACCACTATGTTTCAGCATGCTTATAGGTATGGTCATTCCACCTGCACTGCAATGACACAAATGTCGGATAGCTAGCTAACATCAATTGATACCTCAATGCTGGTGGGTACACTACTATTGGACTTCAGTGCTGCCTTCGATGTGATTGACCATGACATTTTGATTTCCAAACTTCTTAGTTATAGTTTTACTTCCTCAGCAATCAAGTGGTTTAAGAGCTATTTGACGGAGAGGTCGCAAAGAGTTTATTTTAATGGTGCATTATCTTGTAGCAAGTCCCTGGATTGTGGTGTTCCTCAAGGAAGTTGCCTCGGACCTTTGTTATTTTCAATTTTTACAAATGATATGCCGTATATACTCACTAAGGCTACATTGACTATGTTTGCTGATGATTCTACTCTTTATTATGCAGCCCCTACATGTTCAGAGCTTAATCAGGTTCTGTCTTGTGAGATTAGTAAATTGTATAACTGGATCAAAACAAATAAACTTGTTCTAAATATTTCGAAAACTATGAGTATAATATTTGGTTCTAAGTATAGATTATCTGATAATCCTAAAATTAATATACATGTAAATGATCAAAATGTACAGCAAGTAAAAAAGGTGAAGCTTCTTGGACTTTGGCTCGATTCTACATTGTCATGGTCTGACCACATCAACAAAGTTGTTGCTAAAATGGGCAGAGCTGTTGCAGTAATGCGTAAATGTGCACAATTTCTAAATTCACGGTTGTTTAGTCGTGTTGTTTGTACTTTGGTTTTGTGTCATTTGGATTACTGTTCTGTTGTATGGTCTGCTGCATCAAGCAGTCATTTAAAAAAATTACAAGAGGCTCAAAATAAGGCTGCAAGACTGGTTCTTGGTTGTTCTTCGAGAACTAGTGTTGCAGAGATGCAAGAACTTCTTGCTTGGCTGGTGGTCAAGCATAGACTATCTGCTAATATGTTAGGATATTTTCATAGAATTATTAACACTCGGATTCCAAAATTTCTTTATGACAATATAATTTACTATTCAGATATGCATTCACATTACACAAGAGGGGCGAATAGTCGACAGATTTCTTTACCCCTACCTAAATCTGACTCTATGAAGAGGACCGTGTTTTATAGGTCAATTGTGTTTTGGAACAATCTTCCAGTTGGGGCTCGTGAAATCAAGGGAAAAACTGGTTTTAAAAAAATACTCAGACTGTATTTGTTTTCAACATCATAATATCGTGGATTGGTTGAGCGAGGTTGTATCATGTGCTATGTTGTTTTGCATTATTTTATTATTACTCTAATCAGTACTTTTTGTATTGTTACTTTTTCTTGTTCTTTTATGTGTATTTATATATATTTTGTGAGTTATGATTGTAATTACTCCATCCATCCATCCATCTTCGTCCGCTTATCCGGTGTCGGGTCGCGGGGGGAGCAGCTCCATTGTAATTACTCACATACACGTTTTGTATGTATTGTTTGGACCCCAGGAAGACTAGCTGTCGTCTCGGCGTCAGCTAATGGGGATCCTTTTAAATAAACAAACAAATAAACAAATCCGAGGGGCAGGATAAACGGTTGTCTTTCAAAATCCCTCTGCAAGCATTTGGATAGCGCTACAACCAACCAGAGCAACGCTAGTTGATAGATTAAACTTTTGCCGTATCCCGCCGGCAAAACTCCGAACACATCTTCCTTTTTTAAAAATGACTTCAGTGCCGTTCTTTGTTCTTTTCTCAAAGAAAAGCTTAACTCCAAGTGTGCCATCTTTGTTATTGCTCTATACACCAAACAGCCAGCTAAACTCTCTCCTAACATCAAGACTCTGAAGACATCATTCCCATGCCCACAGGTTTAATGACGTTACAAGGAAAGTGTGAAACTGTAACATACAACAGACTAATCAATTCTATGCTAGCTTTTAACATATAGCCTACAGAATGTTTAGAATGTAATTTCATCAATTCAAATATTTCCTTTCTACAGTTACACAATATAATTCATGACTATTAAATTGATAGTGATTGTGATAGTGTTTATGCTGTACAAAGACATTTTTACATGTAAACAATATTACGTTCATTCATACGAGTGCAGCCTGTCCTGTGACTTATAGTTACCTAGCAACCATGTAACATTAGTCATAGCACTATCGTTAGCGATTGTGGACAACTGAGAGTGTTAAAGTGACAGCAACGTAAATAGAGAAATTATTAAGACTTGAGGCAAATTAATTTCTTACTTTTAAGAGCTTATTGATAACAAAACACTCCCCACCTGATATGAATACACGTCACCCAACAATCTAAGCACAGTCCATTAACTTAAACATCGATTGGTAGGAGAAGCACTATTTCAGTGACTGGCCTAAGAAAGAGAACAGTCCTTCCTGGTTTAATAACCTTCACCTCAACCTGTCGCACTTTCCCATCTTTACTAGGGAAAGTCTGAGTTATCAAGAGGCCATTCATTTCTTGGTACTTGGCTGTTCCTGAGGAGAACAACACATCCTGGCTGGATGTTTGGATGGGTGGCTTGCCACTTTTTGCAGGCCTGCAGTGTTGGGAGGAATTGCTTCCTCCAGCAGTCCCAAAAGGTGTTGGACAGGTGTTGGACCTGTCGCCACTGGGACTTGTAGAGGTCCGCTACTCCAAACTCGCCAGCAGGAGCAGGAACAATGTTCACCTTTTGCGTGAGAAGAGCAGCTGGTGCCTGCAGGTTACACATTGGTGGATAATGTTGCTCACTCTTTTCTTCCCACCAACGATCCAGAAGCCAACTGAAAGGACAGACCCTTCTGTTAAGTGACGGCCTTGGTGGTGGATCTGCTCATGGTGGTATCTGATGAGCAAAACTGCAATGTGAAGCTGGCCAGGGATAATCAAAGGAGTCTTTTCACTCTGATCAAGGCTTGAGTGGTGAAGATGACCTCCGACTCTTAGAAGGCCATGAGTGTCAATGAAGGGATCCAGATTTTTCAGAGGACTGGTTTTTGGTATCCTCTCTTGTTTTTGGATACATTTGATCTCTTGGCCATAAACTTCCTGTTGTACAACTTGGATGATTATGGCTGAAGCTTGACTGGATTCCTCAACAGAAAATTCTCCTTTTGCAGTAATCATGGGCGGATCTAAAAAAATATTTATGGGGTGGCGAGAGGGGGGCAGGTATTTTTGAGGGGTGGCAACATATGTCAGACGTATATATACTGAATTTAATCACAGTTATCACAGTTTGATGAGAAATAGTATATACACACTACAAAAGGGCACAGGCTGCCATATACAAACTCAGACAGACAAACTTCATCTCATGCAATCAATGTCCTGCATTTGACGTTTCAGTTGAAACTGTTCATATTAGGAATAAGTGACCATACAATGTGATTTCACTTAATAGGAGATATAGAAGTATGATAGAAGTATATTAGGAATAAGTGACCATACAATGTGATCTCACCTAATAGGAGACAGAAGTATGATAGAAGTATATTAGGACTAAGTGACCGTACAATGTGATCTCACTTAATAGGAGATAGAAGTATGATAGAAGTAAGGGGCATTATCACAGGGAAGGCATTAAGTTAAGACACAGGTGATGAGTGGGAGATATGTGAGAGGTGGAAGCAAACAGTTTTCGACTGTGTCAGAGAGGCAGCGTTGCAGGCAGCATTTGTATAAAATTAGGAACTGTCATTGATTAGTTATAACCATCAGACTGTGTTAACACACACTAACATTTTAGCCTGGGAGAGTAGTTTTAGGTTTATTTGTTTTTTTTTTTTTTATTTATATATATTTTTTATATTTAATCTGAGCAATAGAGCTAAAATACATTCTACACAAAATATAAAAACTCATCTCCCCATCTCATCACACTTTCACACTGACAACTTTCCCTAATTATTCAAGTCATTTGTTGTTCTTAGTATGCTAGTATGCTAGTATGCAGCAACAATTTCCATACCGTGTGGACCAGCTCGACTGGAGATCGTTGGTGATGGCCCAGGCACTCTGCTTTCCCTTTCACTGTCTGAGCCCTGCACGTTATCTTGTCTCTCGCTTTCTCCCTCCTCATCTTGGTGATGCTCTCCCTCCATATCACTGCTGTGGTTTTCTCCACATCCTCCTGTCCCTGGTCGCCTTGGCTTTGTATCCTAGCTCTGTTACGTTTCTGTTGCCATTTTCTCTCCACCTCGTCTTCTCTCTCCTTCCACCTCTTTTATTTCTCCTTCCACCTCGTCTTCTCTCTCACTGAATATGCTACCTTTCCTTCTTCATTTCTGTAAGATTCAAAGTAACAATGTTTTCCTTGACAGACGTTGAATCAATATTAGATTTTTTTAGCCTACTTTACACAGAACAAACGTCAGACCCTAAGTAACATTGTATAGTTGGCGAAATAACGTTCTTCAACCTGATTTTTATCATCTCAAAATCAGCATTGCAACTATGCTGGCACTGTACTTTCGTTATAATTTCATTTCTTGATTGATGTTAATCCGTTTTGACCTCTTTCCTCCTGTGTCTCCATTCATTGCGACTCCTGGCTCCCTCGCTTTGCGACACTCAGTTTTCCAAACAAAACAGGCTGTCTCCGCTCTGGCGTCATCTTATGCTGCATTCACTGCAGTCGGACATTGGAGACGCGCGCTCGTAAATTGTCAAATTGGCCATAACTTTTACCATAATTCATTGCTGCCAACTAGGGTGGCAGCAGGGGTGGCAAGGCTTTCTTTTATGCCACCCCGGTAGATCCGCCCCTGGCAGTAATGCTGGCTCTTACAGGTGCCGTTTTCTCTCTGGGTTGTCTTGCAATGACGAACTATGTGAACAAGACGAGTCAATGCACAACACAGGGACTTCCAAGTCAAAAACTTGGCAAAGCGTTGAGAACCAAGCTGCTTGTGTGCGTTGTCAAAGTGCTGAAGGTGGACACAAGAAGAAGATGTCTGGATCTGAGCTTGGATCAATGAGGTTGTAAGAGCCTTCAGACGTGCTGGGCTCTGGTCTGGACAGGAATTGGGTCCACTCAGCCAGTTGGTGTTTTTCAGGTGGGCAGTGTGTTGCGTGATCTGCAGGGTTCTGATCTGCTGATACACACTGATCTGGACAACATGATCTTCAAATGCGTAACATTCAGTTGCTGACATTAACATAAAAGCACCTGGTCTCTTTGCAGATATAGCCCAGGACCACTTTGCTGTCTGAGTAGTAGGTTACGGCATCGAGCTGAAGGTCTAGTTCTGCTGAGATCAGTTTTGCTAACTCGACAGCAAGCACTGCTGCGAGCACTGCTGCGCAGAGTTCCAGTCTTGGCCCTGTGTGCTCAGGGTGAGGTGCAAGCTTGGCTTTCCCCATTACGAATCCAACCTGGTTGTTCCCACCAGCATCTGTGACTTTAAAGTAGGACACAGCAGTGATGGTTTTCACTGACGTGTCACAAAAGACACACAATTCTCTTCTGCTGGCTGCTGACGGTGAAGCTGCTGTGTAGCTTCTGAGGATGGAAAGCCCAGACAGCTTGGACAAGGAGGCTCTCCATGAAGTCCAGGCAGCCTCCATTTCTTGAGGCAATGGAGCATCCCAGTCACCATTCTCAGCAGTAAGCTCTCGCAGGATAGATAGCCTTGCCTTGGATTGTGACTGGCGCAACAAATCCAAGCGGGTCATAGATGCTATTGATCGTTGACAAGACACCACGCCGGGTGCAAGTTCATCTCATTGAAGACATCAAAGAGGAAACAGTCTGTGTGGAGGTTCCAATTGAGTCTGAGGCTGTGTTGCATTGGTGGCATGTCTGCATCAAGGTCCAGGTCTTTGAGGTCACTTGCATGATCGCTGGATGGAAATGCGTCCATGACCTCTTTGTTGTTTTCTGCGATCTTGTACAGTCTCAGATTCGACCTTGAGAGAACATCCTGTGTCTTTTTTAACAGATCTAGAGCAGCTTCAGCTGTAGGCAGGGATTTCAGGCCGTCATCTACATAGAAGTCACGCATCACAAAGTGCTGGGTCAATGTGGAACTCGCTGACTTGAACAGACTGGTGCAGGCCATGAATAGCCACTGCAGGTGATGGGCTGTTACCAAAGAATGGACCCTCATACGGTAATCCACAGCGACTTTGGCGAGGTCGTTGTCATAGAACCACAGAAAGCATAGAAAGTTCCTGTCTTCTTCTCTTACCAGGAAACAGTAGAACATCTATTCTGTTCTGTAAACATGATGGCTTCTCTTCTGAAGCGGATCAGAACTCCAAGTAGCGTGTTGTTCAGGTCAGGTCCAGTTAACAGCATATCATTGAGAGACACGCCATTGTATTGGGCACTGCAATCAAGTCGGCGTTGATTATCAGAGGTTTGTGGACATTACCTAATGGGGGCTTGTGGGTCAATGTCTGGGATGAGGTGTGCCCTGACCGTAGATAAGCATGATGAAGAGCCACTTCAGATGTTGGAATTTTGTCTCTGTTATTCGGGATGTCGTTACATTCTACGAGACTTGGTAGCGACATGCAAACAGTTATATCCAGAGATTCCAGCACGTTATTAGTGTGTAAGGAGCGCTTGGACTTTGGTCACTGAACACTTCAAAGAACTTTGAGTGAGCCAGTGACCTATGCTTTGCTCATCAAGGATTGCATACAATTTCACTGCCTTTTCTCTTTGGCCAGCTGAATACACATTGTTCTCTTTTAGCAGTTTTCTGCGCTCTTCAACGGGCTTTTCTCTGAATGCACGACATTTATGCAGGGGGTGTGGCTTTTTATGCAGTAGGCATAGTTTATTGCTGTTGTCCAACCTTGTTGGGGGCTTGCCAGTGTCAGATGTTGCCCTGGGAGATACGTGTTTTGTGGAAAGAGACGCTGTCTGTTTGGCTTCCAGCTGTTTTCTCGGTTGTAGAAGCCGTGTCTGCATGGACGATGAAACTGAAGCTTGGATCATTCATGATGCCAGGCTGCTGGCTGACAAAGTCTACAAAGTAGGCATATGGAGGATATGGCACCCGGTTCTGCAGTTTGAAGGATGCACCTAGCAATGCCCACTTCTCTTGCACACGGAACGGGAGTTTCAGTACTATTGGGTTGACTCCTCTTGCCGTGTCTAGGAAAGAGAGGCCAGGCAAGTCTCCTTCAGCTTTGGCTGCCTGCAGTTCCACTAGCAGGTTGCTCAGCTTCATTAGCTTAGGCCCATCTCTGCTTGTTATTCTTGGAAAACGGTCAATAACTTTGAACCTTTTTCTATTGCTTCAGCTGAGCCATATACTTGTTCAAGACTATCCCACACCATAGTCAGTCCCGCTTCTGGACGGTGGATGTGTATTGCTCTTATCTGCTCAACATGCTCTGCTGACTCCTTGCCAAGCCATTTTAGCAGAAGATCCATCTGTGTCAGGTTTCCATGCTCTATAATTTTGAGGTTTGTCATTGAATTGGAGTAAGCCTGTAGCCACAAGCTCACGATGTGCTAGATATCTTACAAAGTAATTTATGTGTGAGCTGCCATTACTGGGGTTTGGTGAAACAGGACAGCGACAGGGAGAAGGATGGCCATTGTAACTGTGTCTGAAGTGGTGCTCATCGTTGAACCCGATGTGTGGCGCACGCACACCTTCAACATGCCTGGTGAGTGGCTCATGAACATCCTGATCAGCATAGATGCAGGCCTGCTGTGAGGTAAGATGAAGTGGAGCAGTATTATTTTGATGAGGAAGAAAAGGACTGGCATCAGGTTTTAGACATGGAGGTGAGATGTTTTAGCTAGGGCTCGACGCTAACTTTTTCATGATGTTGCTGTCATCACATAACTGCAGTTCTGATGTTCTTTCTATGAAGTGAGAAGTAAAAAAAATGTTCTGTGCGTTGTGAAGGCGAGGTGAGTCTATGTTCAGCTCGCAACTGCGTTTCTCACCATTCACATCAACCAGTCCCTCCAGGATTTTGTGATGTCGCGATCGCGCCAATTCGTGCCAATTCAACCAATCACCGTGACTTTGGTGTGACTCGCAATTTTGACCAATCACCGCAACTTTTCCACAGATTTGACCAATAACCGGAGTTTCCCGCAACCAATCCCGGCAGTCACACGTGCCAGACTTTACATCAGTATAATGTGACTCTGAGTGCCACTGACCAAGCGGGAGTGAGAGAGAGAGCTTGTTTGATAAGTTAAAGTTCATGAAAGATGAGACCTGTATACATTTTAACATCAATGAACATCTGTTAAACATTTACCAACAAAACACATATGTTCAAATTTGATTCATTCAACTAGTGAAATCCACCAGCCATTTTCATATTATACCAAAACAGCCTTTTCAGACCATCCTGCCAACCTGTACAAACATTTTAACATCAATGTCGCAATATTTTACGCTGCCATTTTTGGCCATAAAAATCTCAAAAAATGCGAAATTTTTTCACTATAAAGTCGCTTGGGGTCACCAGGGGCTCGAAAGTGTTGTTTTTTCAATCCTGTTGGCTATCTGCAGCCCTCCCGGGCCATAGGGGCAGGGCTGCTCTTTACCCGGCTCAAAGTCACCTATTCTCAAATTCCCCGCTGACCTGATTGGACGGAGCACCTAACCATGGAGCACACAATCACATCTACACGGTGGATGCAGAATTAAAAACCAATGGAGATGAAAATTAGATGTGGATTACTAAATATCAGACTAAAAAACAGTACTAATAAATGACTGATAATCAAAAATTGAGGACAGCGACATATTAATACTCAAATTCCTAGAGGCTCAGGCGAGGAGGGGAGTTGCAGCCATATTTGATTCAATTGTTAATTAAGTAAACCTAAATGATAACTCTTTTAAAGTTCTTTATCAAACTGTATGAATGTGAGTCCCAGGCCAGGATAGGAAATTAACTAACAATGTATTGGCTAAAGATCAACAAGCCACTGACACATATGTTCAAATTTGATTTCATTCAACTATTATTTTTGTCTTAAATCCATCCAGTGCCACTTTTTCATACTTTGTTTTATACCTACATTTGCAGCAGCCTGAGCCTTTTTGGTCAAAAAGGAAATCTCAACTGTTTTTGCAAAACTTTAACAAATCTCCACCAAAATGGAAGAGTCTCGTTTGACTTGCAACAAACATACAAAAGACATCAGACTATAACTCATCATTTAGAAGAAAACAAGAACAACCAAATAGCCATTTTAGTCACAAAATCTATTCCTCTAGCCAGTTTTTCATGAGCTTCTTCAATGATAAAAATAACTAGAGATAAAAAACCTTTTGCCCTCAATTCTAAACCTTTCCAGGGAGGGACTGATCATAGACTGTTTATATCTAACCTTCAACCTAATTTATCTCCAAGATCCTTGAGAAAGTAGTTGCTAATCAGTTATGTGATTTTCTATTCCATAGCAACTGTGATAAAACCTCTTCTGAAAAAACCAAGCTTATTTGAAGACTTTCAATCAGGATTTATGTGATTTTCTCCAAAGCATCAGGATTTAGAAAGCATCATAGCACAGAGACGGCACTGGTGAAAATTACTAACGACGTTCTAACTGCTGCAGACAAAGGACTTGTCTCCATACTTGTTTTATTAGATCTTAGTGCTGCTTTTGACACTATTGACCATACAATCCTGTTACAGAGATTAGAACACTTAGTTGGAATTAAAGGAATTGCACTAAGCTGGTTTAAGTCTTATTTTTCTGATCGATCTCAATTTGTTAATGTTAATGATAAATCCTTTAAGTACGCAAAAGTTAAACATGGCGTTCCACAAGGCTCAGTGCTTGGACCAATTTTATTCTCCTTATATATGCTTCCTCTTGGTAATATCATTAGGAAACACTCAATTAACTATCACTGCTATGCGGACGACACCCAATTATACTTATCAATCAAACCAGACAAAACAAGTCAGTTAGCTAAACTTCAAGCATGTATTAAAGATATAAAATCCTGGATGACCTATAATTTTCTGATGTTAAACTGTAACAAAACTGAAGTTATTGTACTGGGACCTAAACACCTCCGAACTTCATTATCTAAAGATATAGCTACTCTGGATGGTGTTGTCCTGGCCTCCAGCACTACGGTCAGAAATCTAGGAGTTATTTTTGATCAGGATATATCCTTTAACGTCCATCTAAAACAATCATCAAGAACAGCCTTTTTTCATCTTCGTAACATTGCCAAAATTAGGAATATCCTGTCTCAAAACGATGCTGAAAAACTAGTCCATGCATTCATTACTTCCAGGCTGGACTATTGTAATTCCCTACTGTCAGGTTGCTCAAATAAGTACATTAAGACTTTCCAGCTGATCCAGAATGCTGCAGCACGTGTTCTGACGAGAACTAAGAAAAGAGATCATATTTCTCCTGTTTTAGCTTCTCTGCATTGGCTTCCTGTGAAATTCAGGATTGACTTTAAAGTCCTTCTCCTGACCTACAAAGCCCTAAATGGTCAAGCACCATCCTATCTAGAACAGCTCTTAGTACCTTATTGTCCCACTAGAGCACTGGGCTCCCAGAATGCAGAGTTACTGGTGGTTCCTAGAGTCTCTAAAAGTAGACTGGGAGCCAGAGCCTTCAGCTATCAGGCTCCTCTCCTGTGGAACCAGCTCCCAGTCTGGGTTAGGGGGGCAGACACCATCACCTCATTTAAAAATGAACTGAAAACTCTCCCCTTTGATAAAGCTTATAGTTAAGAAGTGAGGAGTTGCAGCGTCCGCCTAACCCGGCCCACCTGCTTCTCTTTGTAGTCATCAGATTTATTGATCATTCAATAAATCTATCAATAATATAGTGAGAGTAGAGGGAGGCAGGCCAGTACACCCTCTCATCAATGTTTTAATTTGTTTCCTTTTGTATGCATCCTGTCCCAGAACTGCTTGTTACTAACCTAGCTCTGGGGAGTTTACTCCCCGGAGTCCTTATGTTTCTTCAATGCCCGGCCGCGTCCTGCTGCGTCTGCTGCACCCACCCATGCTCCGCAGCGCCACGTTTCATCCCGCAACGTCCTGCTGTGACAATATACTACAACGACTACCTTCAAAGTCACTGTTCCGCTATCTTTAATGCGACTATTATCGCCATCACACCCCCAACCGGCCCCGTCAGACACCGCCTACCAAGAGTCTGGGTCTGCCGAGGTTTCTTCCTGAAAGGGAGTTTTTCCTTGCAACTGTCGCAATAGCCACTGCTAATGCTTGCTCTTGAGGGAATTACTGTAATTGTTGGGGCTTTGTAAATTAGAGTGTGGTCTAGACCTACTCTATCTGTAAAGTGTCTCAAGATAACTCTGTTATGATTTGATACTATAAATAAAATTGAATTAGCTGTGAAAAGGGGCGTGGCTAATTCATAGGGGGCGGGACAAACCATCACCAATGAAGAAGGAAGTCTCTGCTGAGTTCAATGATACCTCACACAAGACTCTACCTTAGATGGGTTAGCATTTATTAAAGGGGGCGTGGCTTCAACATAGGGGGCGGGCCAAACCATCACCAATGAAGAAGGAAGTCTCTGCTGAGTTCATTGATACCTCACACAAGGGTATACCTTAAAAAGTTCAAATTGTATGAAAGGGGTGGGGCTTAAGCATAGGGGGGCGGGTCAAACCATGACCAATTAAAAACGAAGTCTCTGCTGAGTTCAATGACACCTCACACAAGACTCTACCTTAAACGGTTCAAATGTTATGAAAGGGGGCGTGGCCTGAGTAAGTGGGCGTGGTCATATTATAGGGGGCGGCTCAGTATCACATGTAGACCACACATTCTAAGTTTCATGTAAATCCGATGATGTTTGTCATATAAGGCGCATTTCCTGTGGCCAGGGAGGGGCGCTATGACCAAAAGTCAATTTTGGCCTGTAGGTGTCCTCAGGCCTGGACCTTTGCCCATCGTGAGAAATTTCGGGCAGATACGACAACGTACACTCGAGTTACAACAACTTCTTTGTTCATCGCCAAACACTCAAAATGGCCGCCACGCCACGCCCACACCGTCTGACGAAAAGTTTTTCTTTCAACAATTTTCATCGTTAAGGTGTTGGGATGGTACGGACCAAATTTGAAGTCCATCGGATGAAATCTGTAGGAGGAGTTCGTTAAAGTATAGCACCTTGACTTTTAGGCCTACTTCCTGTTGCCACTAGGGGGCGCTATGACTTTAATTAAGTAAATATCGGCCTTTATTTGTCCTCAGGGTTGGACTCTTATTAATCCTGAAATGTTTTGAGGTAATCGGACAACGTACACTCGAGTTACACCCACTTCCTGTTTTGGCGGCAAAATGCACAAAATGGTTGCCCCGCCACGGCCACGCCCTATGACGAAAAGTTTTTCTTTTAACAACTTTTCATCTTTAACACCTTAAGATGGCACAGACCTAGTTTGAAGTTGATCGGATGAAATCTCTAGGAGGAATTCGTTAAAGTACGACATGTGGAAATCGCACTAATTTCAAACTTTGAAATCAAAATGGCGGACTTCCTGTTGGGTTTACGGTATGGCTCTAATGAAGTTTTTTGTACATCATGACATGTTACATATGTGTATCAAGTTTTGTGAGTCTACGTTAAACGCACTGCAGGGGCTCAATTTTCTTAACTTTGTAGGGGGCGCTAGCGAGCCACTTTTGTGCGCCTATTCCCGAAACCCTTAAAATACGTAAGTTTTTACCAGACTTGATGCAACCGCCAAATTTGGTGAGTTTTTGAATATGTTAAGGCCCTCAAAAAGGCAATTCATTTGACGGGAAAAAGAACGAATAGAAAGAATAATTCCTTCAGTTTCAATAGGGCCTTCGCCGCTGTCGGCGCTCGGATACTGGTATCGGTATTGGAACATCTCTAGTTACAGCCACTTTCTCATTCATCGCTAAACGCTCAAAATGGCTGCCACGCCACGCTCACACCGTCTGACGAAAAGTTTTTCTTTCAATACATTTTCATCTTTAAGGTGTTGAGATGGTACAGACCAAATTTGAAGTCCATCGGATAAAATCTCTAGGAGGAGTTCATATAAATGTAAGTATAGAACCTTGACTTTTAGCGGGATCTCCGATCGTAAGCAGTCCTTCACTGACCAATCAGCATTTAATTAGCAGAATGCTAGCGTGTTATGGGCAACAACGACTCAACCTGTAAGAAATCGAAAGGACCTAAGTACTCGTTCATTCAACTTTCGACTTATAATCCATGTTGAACTTGCAAAAACTACAATCACATCTGAGATTTCTCAACAACAATCAGGCAAAAGAGATAAATATAGCCGTCTAGCTCCTTAGAGTCCCATTCATTTTGCACTGGACCACGATCACCCCCAGTGGAACTCTGGTGGAACTGCAACCAAATTCCGTACAATGGGGCTGAATAGGGAGTGGAAAGGCTTTCCGTAGACCGGCTTTGGTATGGCTTTAATGAGTTTTTTTGTACGTCTTGACATGCTACATATGTGTACCAGGTGTCGTGAGCCTACGATAAACGTATTGCAGGGGCTCAATTTTTTAAGTTTTGTAGGGGGTGCTAGCGAGTCATTTTTGTGCGCCTATTCCCAAAACCCTTAAAATACGTAAATATTCCCCAGAATTGATGCGACCGCCAATTTTGGTGAGTTTTTGAGTATGATAAGCCCCTCAAAAAGGCGATTAATTTGCAGAAAATGATAATTCCTTCAGTTTCAATTGGGCCTTTTCCGCTGTCGGCACTCGGGCCCTAATAATATATATATTAAATACATTTTTTATATATTATATTAATTACATACTGTATGAATTTGGTACCTTTTATTTATAATATTCAATGCATAATTTGTATATCGGTCCTGGAACACAGAAAGGGGTCTGAAGGCAGGTCAGGGGGAAAGAAAAACCCATGAAGCTAATTAAAAATCCACAGTGCCTGGAGTACATTGGACAATGGCTAGGTGCTAGCTGTTAAAACAAAACAAACATTACTAACAAATAATTTAATTACAACAATAATCACTCAATTTCACTCATTCTCAATCTTACTCAATAATCATTAGCTAACCATTAGTTACTCATTCATTTAACAGTAGCTACCATTCTATTTACCAGTAACTAATCATTAGTGCTTGAATCAGTCAATCATTAACTAATCATTAGCTAACCATTCATTATTCATTTAACAGTAGCTACCATTCTGTTTACCAGTAACTAATCATTAGTGCTTGAATCAGTCAATCAGTAACTAATCATTACCTAACCATTCGTTACTCATTTATTTAACAGTAGCTACCTTTCTGTTTACCAGTAACTAATCCACCATTAAATACTTTTAAAAACCTTTTAAAGTCAACTCTGACAGAAAAGTGTAATTGCTTTTAAATAGATGCCCTTTAAGTTGTATGTCTGTATTAGCTTAAGTTAAGTGTAATGTCTTGTTTGTGTTCTAGTATGTATAGTGTATGTACAGAGATTTGTGGTGTAGTATGTAACCTTTGTCCTGTCTTTTATGTATTTTGAAACTTGTTGCCACCAGTCTTGACCAGGACTCCCTGGGAGAAGAGTTACTGTAACTCAGTGGGACTTTTCCTGGTTAACATGCCATGGTCTCATGAGTGTAGCATACCTGTAGCAAGCTCCATCGTAGTAACTAGCGGTAAAAAAACAAAAAAAACATTGAAGAGGAGCTCCTTGCTATAAAGCGGCAATTGCTAGTTGTTTAAGCCGCTACAGACCTCCGTCACAGCTCGGTCGTATCAATTGAATTCAATTCAATTTTATTTATAGTATCAAATCATAACAGAGTTATCTCGAGACACTTTACAGATAGAGTAGGTCTAGACCACACTCTATAATTTACAAAGCCCCAACAATTACAGTAATTCCCTCAAGAGCAAGCATTAGCAGTGGCTATTGCGACAGTGGCAAGGAAAAACTCCCTTTTAGGAAGAAACCTCGGCAGACCCAGACTCTTGGTAGGCGGTGTCTGACGGGGCCGGTTGGGGGTGTGATGGCGATAACAGTCGCATTAAAGATAGCGGAACAGTGACTTTGAAGGTAGTCGTTGTAGTTCATGTCACAGCAGGACGCACATTCTTTCACTCCATATCATCCACTTACCATGAAGATGAAATCCAGCAGTGTTATTTGCACTTGTGATAACTGTTCCATAAACACCTCCAACTCAAATCTTAAATAAAAATTTGTTCTTTATATTTAATCGGCGCTGTCTCACCGTCACATTGTCCGCTACGGAGCGCTGGAGGAGGGGATGGACCGACTGCATGGAATACAGGATAGCATCAAATACCCTACCATTAGATAGCTGCAGAACACAGTTATAACTAAATGGCTGCCTTTAAAACTGTGCATATACTGTATCATCAAATGTCAAAGTCTGAAAACACAGCCGTTAAGCTCTCGTGCAATCGTTACCCTTAATGTCCTCGTTATCAGTCCGAACTTTAATATTGTTTGTGACAAAACCTGCATGATGAAAAGTGTGTTTGCCTATTAGACTTTATTTTGTCTTCAAATTGTATCTCGGGTTGGGGGATACCACTAGTTGATGCTGTGTTGGCAAGGTGTTAACAATGACAAATTGTTGTAAACATATAAATACTGCGGTGAACCTGTGCGAAATGCTGCATGATGGCCCTGCTGGCCCTGCAGGAGGACTACGCTAATGGAAGAATCAGGAAAAAAAGAGTCTTCAGGGACCATGACGATGACTGGCTAATATGCCGATTTAGATTTTCTGCTGAGCTCTTGGATCCATGTACTGAATTGAGTCCAGTAGAGAGGGCAACACGCCGGAACCGTGCCATCCCGGTCCAAATACAGGTCCTCGCCACTCTGGAGGAAACTGGCTGTTTCCAGAGGGAAATGTCAGACAGCTAAGTGTTTAAAAAAAAAAAAAATTATATATATAATCTTCAACTTCTATCACTAAGGCTTGTTTGGATATAATATATAGTTCTGTTAAATCTTATTATATACGTCTGGTATATCGAAGCTGTCCCCGAGTGCTGTAATGCCTGCCGTTTTGGACGTATTATTAATATATGTAGTCTATAGATCAGGGTTCCATACACTGTGCAAGAACAGGCCAAAATTATAATTCAATTTGCAGCAATTCCTGAACGTCTGAGAAGTTTTTTGCTTTTTCTCTGCCAGTCATCATGATATGGTGTAACAACTACCAGTGTCATTCATACACTGATCAGCATTCACAAGGGGCTTTGCATTGACTATTTATGGTTAAAAATGGGCATGTACAGGGCGGGATAACAGGCTGATCCACGTACACACGCTTGTAGGTAGTCTCTGATTTGTAAAGGGAACATTGCTTACAGGTGTGCGTACACACGGTTTTATAAATCAGACTCTTATTTTTTTTTTTTTTGCATACGCCATTTTGGGCTTTTGGGTGTACTTATAGTAAGGATCCTACGCACAGTTTTTTTAGACCCCTGGCCTTTGCAGGTGTTTGTCCAAAAAAGTGTATGCTAACCTATGGCCCCATTATCATCCAACACATTGGCCAACTTTAAACAGGTGGAGGATCACCTGCACGTGAATAACGTAATATGGCACAATACACACTTAATGTCTTGTAACAAACCTTTTGAAGATTTATGCTAAGCTGTTGCAAGTATCCACAGGAGAATTCCCAATAGTAAATAAATGGGAACATGAGCTGAGCCCTGAGGGGAACACAGTTAATTGGGAGGCAGTTTGGGACAACATGTTCCACTGTTTCAAGAACCCAAATCACCAGTGTATCCACTTCAATATATGCCATTGGACATATTGGACTCCTCAGAAGATATATTTCTCTAAAGTCATTCCCACTCCCTATTGTACATTCTGTCAACCTGACCAAACTGGAACTTTCCTGCATATGGTCTGGGAGTGTGAACAGGTTCTGGCATAAAACAACATCAATACTATCTTATGTGATAGGATATCTAATTCCTACTGACCCGATTGTTTTGTTACTTAATGATGACACTAAATTACACCTGCTCGAGAGACAGAGGAAGATTTGGCTAGCCGGCTCAACTGCAACCAACAAAATGATAGCTCAACGCTGTATAACGCTTTGTATAAAACAGTGGTTAGCGTATTTCCTAGACATATTTATGCTTGAGCTCTCTACAGCAAGGATTAACAAAGCCAAATCATCAACTGTCAACCTATGAAAAAGCACAGCAGCACAAATATCAGACCTAATGACCTAATGAGCCACAAGAACTAGAGGAGAGTGATTAGGCAAGGTGTGAATTCAGTTTATTTGTTTGTTTTGTTTTCTTCGAGACCACAGAGGGTGGTGGGTGGTAGAGGGTTTTTGTTCTTGTTCAATTTGTGTTTCTCTGTTCTGTGCACCATTTGATACTACCTGGCACATATTGTGGAATTTGTTCTGTATGTCTGAATGATAAATGATGGTAATAAAAAATGTATCTAAAATTACTATGGCCACTAGTGGTTACCGCCACCATAAAGATAACTATGGGTTGTAATAAGATTCTTGAAGCTTCTATGGGGTTGTTTTTTTCGGGAGGACAGCCTCAAAACAGCAGTTGAGAAATAGCCGCACCACAGTAATAGTTTTTCTGGAGCTTTCGATTATATCACATGAAAGTTTGTTCAGTTGTCATGTAAATGTAGATACATTATTGGACATTGGAAACAAACTAGGAAAAACAATCTTACCACATCCCCACCTCAACCAGCCGGTCTCAGAAAAATGGAAATTTAAAGACAAAAACTTGATCTGTTTATGAAGATCACGTGAAATTATAGAAAATTCCAGAAGAGCTACAAAAAGAATCTGTTGTGAGATTGTTCTCTCAAAATTAATGATTTTGCACCTCACAAGATTGTCACTATAAGTTGATTGTCAAAGTGCTTACTGATGGATTGCATTGAAACATTTGCTACAACATGGTTCAATATCTATTATAAAAATAAAGTACTTACTATTAGTCTAACTTGGATGTTTCCTCTTCCAGTTTGATGTCAGGACTGGCAGCCCTTGACGCCAAGTGTTCCAGTCGGCTCGGTCTGATCACAGTCTCCTATTACCTGTGGACCACCTTTGTGGCCGTGATAGTGGGAATCATCATGGTCTCCATCATCCACCCAGGCGGAGCAGCCCAGAAAGAGGACTCTGAGGACAGCAGCAAGCCTATCATGAGTTCTGCCGATGCTCTGCTGGACCTTATCCGGTATGACCATAACATCCATCTGACTACAGTACATGGTACATGTACACACTATACGCAACTGATTCCGAGTTCATTATTTTAACATACTGTATGTGAGCAACACTCAGTTGTGCATGGTAATTACAGCTAGTTGTACTGAAATAGTACAAGTGGAGCACATGCTTTTTGGCAGGGAAAGCATGATAAGCAGGGGGGCTTGGGAGGGTTACAGTGAGCTAACCTCCTCAGAAACAGCACCCACTGAAAGCTGCACACATTATTTATCTACTGTAGGGGATTTGTGTTGTCTGAAGAGAGGGACATACAGGATTGGACTAAAAAAGAATGAGATCAAAGGAGAGTGAGAGTGTCTACATTACATTATTTTATATTTTTACATTATATATTTAATTACAAGGTGATACCCGTCTGTCACATATACCACTGTTTTAAGAGTTTTATGAGGCCACAATAAAGTCAGGATTTCATGAGCGAGAAATCAGAATGTTATAATATATTTCAAGGAAAGGATAAAGTTGTAATCCAATAAGAAATACCTTGTAATATTCTGGGGTATTTTAAAAATAACACAGATGTAGAATTGTGTAAATGAGTAAATAGGTGAGAGCAGTGGGTGGGTCAGCTAATGTTTCCAAATCAGGGCTGGGGAGAATCTAAAGTACACTTCAGTACAGGGTTCATTGTTGTAAAATTAGTTTGGCACATTAGGATATCATATATTTAAAAGGTTACTCCAGTTATTGCGCATTACACTTCTACATTTAAAAAAAATATTGTCTAAATCAAAGCAGCACAGGCCAAGACATCCTGACCTTTTGAATGGTTCAAGATTAAAAACATGCTACACTTCCTATTAGGAAACTCAAGTCTTTCAAACTCCATGCCCCTATTTTATAATGCAGGTTTCCTGTCTGCAAGCCTAAGTCCATATAACTACTGACATAAGTATTTTCAGACTTTAGTCAGGTCCCATCAGAGCCACAGAAGGACGCAGATGTATGAAGCTGCCATCCAGCCTCTGTGAATTTATGCTAAATTTATGCTATTTTAGTTGGTTTTACAATTTTTGCTGTATTTAGTTTTGACAAGATAATAACATATGACCCATAGACCCTATTGAGGATAGGAAAATCAACTCACCACTGTGTGAAAGTGGAATTTGTCTCAACCAGGCCCCCAGGAAATTTGACATAGCAGCCAAACAGTGGAATTACAACTTCTGTGTCCGTCACGTGATGCCACATGGCCCAAAAAGACTTGTTCCCCTAGACTTACACAGCGAAATAGCCGTCTATAAATCAGTGAATACATTATTTTGAGCTTCACAACCCCTGCAAATTGACCATTTGGTCCGATAGCATCTGGAAAGTCTAGAGAGCCGCAAAATTAAATAATTTAATTCCCATTCAAGTTAGCAGAGCAGTAAACTGGAAGAAGCTGTCTCAGCTGGCAGAGGTCTCTAGTGTGCCTGCTTTATGGGCCCCATAGTGCAGAAGCAGCACCAATCATCTGAGTAATTTTATATGTGAAAGTTAAACTTTTTTGGATTCTTGGGCCACTGAGCAACTATCCCAATAATAAACGGGGCGCCGCCTAGAACGCTGTATCCAGGTTTTATTATACATCCATGGTCTTAACTGCCTGCGGCCCCCATTGCCACAGCCTAAAAGTACTACCCCCATTCCAAATGAATGGAAAGACCTGCGATTTCACCGGACTGTGCATTGTCGTTTCCAAAGGTTTTCCGTTTATGCCGGTCTAGATAGATAGATAGATAGATAGATAGATAGAATGGAAATCAGTTTAGCAGCTCTTCAGCAGTGTGCATAAAAATGAATAAATAGAACATAGTTAAGTAAGCTGGACAAAGACAAAGGCAACTAGAAAAAATATATGACTTAAAAAGCAAAACACAAGTGTTGAAAAAGTGACCTTAAAAACAGTGGTAATGTAAGTTAGCAGCATAAAAACTGACTTGACTGTTTTTCAGCCAATTTGTTTAGCTTTTTATTGCTCTGTACCTTCTCCCAGAGGGGAGGGGTGAGAACAAGCAGTGTCCAGGGTGGGATGGGTCCTTTATCATACAGCTTTCTTTCTTTTTCAGTCGGCCAGTGTATTCGTTCTTCAGAGGTGGTAGTGAGGTCCCGATGACCCGCTGAGCTGCTTTCACCACTCGCTGAAGATGCCACTGATCCTCCTTAGTGCAGCTCCCGTACCCCACTGTGCAGTAGTAGGTTAGGAGGCTCTCTATGGTGGCACGATAAAAGTTCACTAGCAGCTGCTGTGGGAGGTGGGACTGCTTAAGTTTCCTAAAGAACTATAGTCTCTGCTGGGCCTTCTTTACGTGGCAGGAGATGTTAGCAGACAATGTGAGGTCTGCCGTGATGTGAACTCCCAGGAATTTAAATTTCTCCACCCTCTCTACCTCTTCCCTCTATATGCAAAGGGTGGGATGTAGGTTTGTTGTTATGTTGACACCACTGAGCCAGATGCTGTACCTCCTTCCTTAGGCCGTCTCGTCGTTGTCTGTTATCAGTCCAACTACTGTGGTGTTGTCCGCAAATTTGATGATGGTTTTGGAGGAGTGAGTAGAGGAGCACTCTCTCGCGCAAAAAGGGTGTAGAGGAGGTGTGACTGCCTATCCTGTTGTGTTCTGGCCAATTGCTCAGAAAGTCCGATATCCAGGAGCATAGTGAACTGCTCAAGCCCAAGTCGCTCAGTTTTTGGATCAGTTTGTAGTGGAGTATTGCAGAGCCAAAGTCAGCAAACAGCATCCTTACATATGCATTTTGATGCAGAGCTGTTATAACGGCACCATCTGCCGATCTGTTGGTCCGATATGCAAACTGATGTTTATCAAGATCAGCAGGGATGGCATTCTTTATGTGGGGGAGGATCAGTCTCTCAAAACACTTTTCAATGATGGGGATAAGAGCAACTGATCTGTAGTCATTCATATTTGTCACTGTGTCTTCTTGACTGCAGGCACGAGGGGACTGCAGCCTGCTCTAGTGAGAGGTTAAACATGTTAGTTAGTCTGCACAGACCCTCAGTACTCTTGACTCCATCTAGTCCAGACGCTTTGTTGATGTCAATTTTGCGCAGGGTGGATCTGACCTGGGGTCCGTTCCAGGTAGGAGTTTTAACAAACTCTGTGTCTAACCCTGATGTCTGAGTTGATTTACCCCGAGATTGGAAACTCTGAGTTTTCGGTTCCAGAACAGCTGATTTGAGTTGGTTCAATGAACTTGGAGTATGTTCACTCAGGGTTACGCGCGTGCACAAAAGGCAGTGTGAATGGAGCCATGATTCTACGATTCACCATGGTAACAACCACAAACAAACGGGTTGGCGGAAATACTCATGCGCACAAACAGCGAGTTTGAACATGTATTTCGTAAAAAAAGCAAGACAGTGGCTGCTGCTGAAAAAGAGAGAGAATTGGTGTGGGAGAAAATTGCTGCTTGAGTCAATGCGTACGCATTAACAGTGTATTAATTTCATATTTAATCACAGTTAACTTATAATATTACTGGTGAAAACTGGAATTGTATTACACCTAGGTGCAATCCTGCGGGCGAAAAAGTAAACTATACTAATCCCATTCTGAGGCTGCAGCACCATATCATTAACAGAACTATAATGTATAATGATGTATTTCTTTTGAATGGCTCTACTGTCCAGGGAACACTACAAAAATGTTTAAAAATGTTTCAGAGCGAGTCACACTTTTCTGATTGCTCTGCATACAGTGGCTTTACTATAACAGTATGATTCGCTACACTGTTGTAAAGAAAACTGCTGTTTGCAAAAAACGTAATGCAATACAAAGAATCTGCTGGGATGTTAAAGCCTGTCCACGATGGTTGATGTTAGTGATACGAGGACGAATAAGGTATCTACATATCTAATGGACTGTGATATAAAATACCTCTCAAATCGGTTATGTGGAAATGAAAATACATCTATAGTCAGGACCATCGGCGGAGCGGGGGGGTGGCTAATTGGGCTTAAGCCCCGAATGTTTTGTCAAAAAGCCCCGAATCTTTTAGGTTTTTTAAAATAACTTCAACTTTGTTTCATTTCCTCTCTCAGTCTTTGTGACTGGAGCGGCAAAAAATGAAACAACAGCTCTATTACCGCGGCGAACGGTAATGCATCGCTTGTTTGCCAACTGCCGATAAAAATTAACGAAGAAGAATATAAATCTTCTTCTTCGTCGTTAACTTGTCATCAGGGGCTGGCAAGCTGTTGTCATGCATGTTGTATGTTTCATCGGTGTCGCGAGCTTACTGCCTAACCAGCTTAAGTTATGGATATAACAAAGTTTTTTATAGTACGGAACAGGAACACGAGTAACCAAAGTAACAGACCTCACCAGCCGGAGAGTGATTCAGAAGCAGCGTCAGACAAACCGCGGACAAGTGGTGCAGGTTTGTGAATCCGCTGTTGTAACACTTTGAGTTAAGTCAATGGTGACTGCAGGCTCTCAAGTGTCACGAATTGAGCTTGACAGTCACTCATTTCGGTCTTTTGTCACGCACTCCCGCCACACATTGTATTTCTCACGTGGAAAAACTATTTATAATAAATTGAATATGCCGCCAAAATGTCTCTGGCGCGCCGCTCTCACTATGCAACCGGCAGGAATCAAGCGCGTCTCCCCTGGAGTTGTAAGTCGAGCCTGCCACTTTTCAGCCAATCAAAAAAAAAGAAAGGGGCTACACAATAGCTAATAAGATTTAACGCAACAACCAATGAAAAAAAGCAAAGAGCAGCATACAGACACTTCCCTAAATATTCGCTCATTCAGAGACCAGAGACCCAAACTGGGCTCTGTGTCTGTCAGACGGTCTGAGATCTACCGTATCAGCAGAGCAATCACGTAATGCACAGCAGATTATGGTGCAGGTAGATTATTTTGTGAAATATATTGACTATTGTAACTTTATTTTTCTCAAAATATCACGACTCCTCCAAAACTCAGATAACACAGATATATTTTGAATGTGCACAAAGTTTTGGACATGAACAGAAATCTTGCTCAAACAAATCTGAAATATTACAGTCCAGGGGTTTATTAATTCATTAAAATGAATGAATTTATCATCAACGTGAATAATTGTCATATGCACATTTAAGGAGGTTACTTCCTCAACAAAAGATGCAAAAGAAAAGGGAGGAGCAAATGATGCCTCTAGGCTACATCTGTGCTGACTCAGATATAATTAGAAAAGCTGATCTACAGGAGAATAAATAGATGAAAGCAATACAGAATGCCTGAGAGCCTTACTTCCATATATTCCATTATGTTTTTATATTTGGATTATAATCTATGTTTACCTTTTTACATAAAGATTTCCAGCATCAATTTATTCAGAAAAAGGTATAAATAGGTGCATACAAATTCACCAGAATGCAGGAAATGAAGAGTTTAATGCTCAAAATTTTCTGGGGGCGGACCCCCATAAGTCACCATGCGGAAATTTAATAAATACTTTGTATTTGGTTGAATTGTCAGTGCCACGTGTCAAATCTTTTGTTGTGTAAATCTGAGCAATTATTTATAATAACAACAAAAACATTAATAATAATATTAATGAAACACTCCTATTCCTTTGCATCCTTATGCATTCTATTATCTCAAACAGCCTGAAAAATAGTGCATTTAGTTGACGTAATTGGGAAAAAAATCTCCCCCGGGGGAGCATCCCTCTCATCCCTCTCAGAGGGAGGAGACTGAGAGAAACTCAAGTTGTTTCCCCAGGTTAGGTTCACAGGCTCAGTTACCATAGTAACTGACTCCGAGGTTAAGTTACCTCTCTTTCTGGAACGGAAAACCCAAAGTTTCCCTCATCTCAGGGTTAACAAACTCAGAGTTTTCACTAAACCTGCTTTCTGGAACGGGCCTCTGATGTTGATGTAGTTTTATGACCTGGCCCTTCCCAGCTGGTGCAGGATGGGTGCCACTCTCTTGGTTTTGAAGGTCAAAGCGAGTAAACAACTGGTTCAGTGTGTTTGGAAGAGTGTTGTTGCTGCTGGGGCTTGTGAGTGTGTAGCTGTCCTTTTAACCTGTTATTGTCCTAATCCCCTTTCACATGCAGCGGGAGTTGTTGTTATTGAAGTGCTCCTCTATGTGCTGTTTCAACCCAGTCTCACCGCAGTTTGTGATGGCATCACGAAAATAAATCTATTAGATCGTGATACCATCACAATATTTTAAAGATTTTCATGATGGGATCATGTTTTTTAAACTACCGGTAATGTATTTCAATGGGAAGCTTCTTTTGTTATCATAGCACGATTCTCGGTTTTAATCAACATTTATTTACAAGATCTTATCATGGTTTATATGAATTTCTTTTAATTTTATTATTATATCTTATTGCCATGGAAGCTGGATTGCTTTGTTGTTTATTGATATTTTTAAAACTATAACGCTACATTTATCAACATTTATTTAGATGTTATCATGGTATGCATTTCTTTATTTTAATAATATTATTTCGGTCTTAATACCGGTGAAATATTACAGTATGCTGTAAGACAGAACATGGGCCAAGCGGGGCGCAGTCTAAGCCCATTAGCCACAGTGCAATGCGGGCATTCATATCAGAGAATCTGACAGCGATCAGCGGGTCTTTAACGCCAGTATCGCTTCAATGTACATATTTAATCAGTGGTTTTGTCACCAGCAACAACACATTGCTCAGCTTTGTTCCAGTAAGTTATGCACCGTAATAACGTTTAAAAAAAGACTCCAGAAGTGACGTAGTAATTACCGCTCCGCGTCTGTGAAAGATTGCTGCACGTTTTATGTGAGAATTTATACAATAAAAATACCAATAATGAAAAAAATAGTGTTTTATGCTAATACTTTGATTTGCCTTGTCGCAGAAAAATACTAGGCCTATATAAAAAACTACAGTTCAGTGTTTAGAAATACAGCCTAATAGAGAGCCGAAGTCACGCCTTTCTACTTCCGGCCAGTGGGACCTATCTTTCGAAAAAATATGAAAGAGAGTCAATGGAGAGATGATAATTATTTTTTGATCCCGTTTGAATTGAGCCATGGATTACAAATATAATGTTCGTCAATTTAAAAGATAATCTTTCAACCGAAGAAAGTCTCAGTTTATTGTTAAACTGTTGAAGTATAAGACTGTGAAAATACGTAATTAGAAAGACTACACACTTCAATGTCGCATGGATGACATCCACACAGCTACAATGTCTGTGTGTGTCGTACCGGGGATGTAACGTTACTCAAATTGCTTGTTCTTTAGCTTATCTGCTGAAAACACTTCACTGGATAAAACTCATCAGGTAAGATAACGTTACATGTGTTGTGGAACAGAGCTAAGCTAGCTAGCTAGCGAGCAAGTTGAGCATCAAGCTAGGTGATGTAAATTGTGTAAGACGAGAGATGTAGTTCAAAACTAAGTGGTCATATGACAAACCTACAGCTAACCAAGACTTTCTTCGGTTGAAAAATATTCTTTTAAATTGACGAACATCATATTTGAAATCCATGGTTCAATTCGAATGGGATCAAAAAATAATTTGCCTCTTCCCATTCACTACCATTCATATTTTTTCCGAATGGGGCATGACTTTGACTTTCTATGGTTTGTTTGACAAATGTGCATTTGTTTTGACTTGTACTGTTGTGAATAACTAAAAAGTAACTATTTAAGCCTACAAAGAGAAGCATTTAAAAAAAAAAAATTCCCATTGCATCATTATTTAAAAACGCAATTTTCTGATTTTGTAATTGATGAATGTTAATAGCAAAGACTAAAGGGAAAAAAATTTGCATATTTATGTTTTGTTTGTTTGATTTAACATCACACTGCATTATTAGTTGTTTTAAATAAATTACTTTTTTGAAATAATAATTTATGGTAGGCCTAACAAATTAATTATTATATTCAGAAAAGATGATCCTCATATCAATCACTGTGGTTACAGCTTGTAGCCATCCTAACCTTTGTAGCCTTTACTGAGAGACTACCTTTTCAAAATTAAGAAGGGACTAGTTTTAGGAAGCATTTTCAGGAAATTAAAAGGATAAGCAGATTGTTTCCAAGGTTTTTGTTCACAGAGTAAGATATATATAGCTTTGTTTGGGTATGTGTACATATACAACATGTGTTTTGCCATTTTTGGCACACTTCTACCACAGACACAAGTACTTTTGCATATTCTGCTGAAACAGAGACCTGTGTGCAGTAGTGCAATGCCACTAATCTCATTCAACCATTTCACAAACTGAGGAAAGGGTCGTGACATGGGTCAGAGGGTATCAGAGGTCATAAATGATGAACCAATTCATCAGCTCTGCTTCTATAGGCACCTTGGTGTTCATATGGACCTGAACACCTTTGGCTGGAAGGCCCGTGTTCAAAGTGTGTGTTATCATTTAAGATACGTTCACACCGCAAGTCTTAATGCCTAATTCAGATTTTTTTTGCTCAGATCAGATTTTTTGTTTGGCTGTTCACATTACCTTTTAAAATGTGGCCTATATCAGATTCCAAACACGCCCCAGAACCTGTTACAAAGCTAGTGTACTTGTTGTTCTTCCGGGGTGGTTGGCTGGATTTGTTCGGCTCCTGTGTTTCTGCAGTCTGCCATAAATGGGCTTCATTCCATTTCAGATTGCCGCCGCCTGCCGGCCGACCACGCAAACAGTACATGAGACAAATACATGAAACTGTATTTTATTATTATTGTTATCTTCATTGTTTGAATCATCAAATACAACATTAGACAAAAACATCAATATTACAAATATTATGTATTTGTATCTTTCCTATCTGCCGAGCGGTAATTACTACATCACTTCCGGAGTCTTCAGCTGATTTTTTTTAAAAGTTATTACGGTGCATAACTTACTGGAACAAAGCTGAGCAACGTGTTGTTGCTGGTGACAAAGCCCCTTTATGAGGTTTTTTTAACATTAATATGAGTTCCCCTAGCCTGCCTATGCTCCCCCAGTGGCTGGAAATGGTATAAATAGATGTAAACCAAGCCCTGGGTATCCTGCTCTGCCTTTGAGAAAATGAAAGCTCAGATGGGCCAATCTGGAATCTTTCCTTTATGACGTCATAAGGGGAAAGGTTGCCTCCCCTTTCTCTGCTTTGCGCTGATCCCCTTCTCACCTTCCCAAGTGCATCCTTGTAGGCTTGACCAGATTTAAAAGCTGAATCCTATGTCGTGAGCAGAGTCTGCACCCCACTGTTCATCCATGGTTTCTGATTAGGAAACCCTCTGATTGTCTTTGTCTCCATCACATTATTAACACAAAAGTTGATATAGGAGAGGACGTCTGACGTGTGAACCTCCAGATCCGTATCCTCAGCAGCAACAGTCTTGCAGTGCTGACTAGGCTTCCTCAGTCTGTGTCTGAACTGTTTTAACTGTTTTAACCCAGAACCCTCACTTGTTATCCATTTTCTCTGCTTCATCCATGGTGCTGTTATCAGTTGGACGTAGTCCCGATCTTCTGGCTGCAGCCGGCTCCTTAACGATATGTAACACACTGCATGAAAACATGACCCTGAGTTCTCTCATTCTCAGCTCAATAGAGACAAGTGGCTATTGTTGGGTCTGAACACCTGTATGTTTTAATCTCCTACAAACTAAAGAGTTTTCTGAGAGCCAGGTCATTTTTATACTCTCTGTCACAAATCACGCACTTGCAAAATACTGACCATTGTTGCCTCGTCCCCGATCAGAGAAGACCTTTTTTTCTCAGGCAATAATCTCAGACTCCCTTTATAATGTTAAATCACTGTAAAACCAGATGGCCTCTCATAACCCTGGGAAACAAGGCAACAAGGCCAGCATCATGAACTCTACAAACCTGTTACTCTTACTCTCACAAATATATTCTAACAATCCCTCTTTATGCACCGCTCACGCGGTGCATACCATAATAAGTGTAAAACAATAAACATTTTGGAGAATTTAATTTCCCTCTTTTTACACAACGCTGTATAAAAACTACCTAATATCTAACTACCTAACTGCTAACCTAAACACTTTTAAAATGATTAACATTCGAAAAATGAATGAACTAATAATAAACTAGTACTAAAATAGCAGTGCGGTGTGGTGCGTGTAGCCTATATGTAGGATTTTAGCTGCTAGTGTAAGCTGCAGAATACATTGCTGTTTGTGACTATACTTGGTGGTTACATTTATTATTGTGGAAATCTCTAAGCATAGTGGGACAGCAAAAACCTCAATATAAACATCTACGTCCATTAAAATTGTAAACTCACACTTCAAATCTATGTCTCGCTTATGGCTATACTGACTGCAGAACTACTAAAATTAGACTTATGTTTTAGCTTTTCAGTTACATTAAGTCAAATCAAAAGGCCTATTGGGGCCACGCGCAAAACTGAGAAGCAAAGTAGGATCAGGAAAAGAGGATAGAAAAACAGTTGGAGATAGGATGGATGGGAATTGGAGAGGGGGGCACTGGGTGGTGAGTCATGCAAAGGCAAAAGGCAGCAACTGACATATAATCAATATTTGCTTGCTGTTCACCATACTTACATCCATTATAAGAACACCTAACCAAGGTCTAGTCATCATGGTATTTGTTTTAAATGATATAGAAGCAATCTTGAATACAAAAGGTATATTAATACATTTATTATGTTTAACAATTTTGCAAGACACTGTATTTGTGTCATATTCTCATTAGGGGCTGAGCCCCCCCTAAAGGTCTGATCCTAGAATCGCCCCTGGTTAAGGGTTAAGGGCCACCAAATTGCTCCAGATGCACAGTCAACAAACTCGACTTGGATTACTACTTTTTAATTCTGAGATAACATTTAAGTTAGCCTATTTTGTATGGACGTTAGCAATAACTAGCTTAGTGCTTTTATGGATGTGTGAGATTTGACATGAACACAAGTAAGAAGGAAATATGGCTCAAACACGTATGGATTGTTGTGGATACAGCAGATGACGTACATTGTTTTGGATTATCTTCCATGGATGATATCGGATTGTATGGAAAGGTAGGATGCACATATATAATAAATGGTTTTCGGCGTCGGATGTGAGGCTCCGCCAAGTGAGGAGGTGTGTTAGCGTTAACGTTAGCGCTACATGAAACAGATTAAAGTTAGCTAGCTCCGGGCTGTTTAGTTGAAACATATGTTGTGTGTATGTTACATGGTTTGGTGACAATTGAAAGCGGCAAACTTTGACAATATGACGAGTACAGTAACATCACGGCAGTACAGTAACATCTCTCTTGATACCTGGCTAAACCAAGTCCGAACACCTTAACTCAACTTCAGCATGCAACCGCAACAGCTGTTACAGCTGGTTTCTCGTATGGTTTTGGATGTTACGGTTGTCATAACCCTTTATTTTCTCGTTAAAACAATCAAATTGACTTACGATATTTATTCACATGATAAAGGAGGTCTCAAATACCCCAAAAGTGACATTAACTCATTTTTGCCCAAACATGATGTTACGGCGCTTTGCCCCCGTAGGGCAGAATAGACACAGCTATGGAAATCAACATTGACGTAATCATGTCTTTTCATTTGTTTTTAAACGTCCTATGCATCCAATTGGCTACAGGCTCACATTGTACGTAACTTAAACATTAATATCAACATTAAATATTAAATTTTTCTACTAATTCTTTTAAGCCATCAGAGAAGTTGTTCTCAGCTGGTTAATGCCCTTCTACGCATCCCATGTGTAATTAGCAAAAAGCTGTAATACAATTTCAATTTTGTTCACTGTTTCCCACCAGAAAAGAATGACTTAAACGCCAGCGCCAAATTTAATTGCGTGCAATAAACTCGTTGCCTCTGGGTGCATCAAGCTTTATCACACATGCACAATCTGTCATCAAAAGTGCTACCAGTAGTGTCCCTTCCTGCTCAGTATGGGACGTTGAGGTGCAGCTTGTGGAACATGGAAGATACGCCACAACCCCACAAGCCACAATACATCAGCTCTACTGGCGCTTTGATTAACAGACCATGAGGCTAAGGAGTTACCTTTGTCAGTAGTGATGTTAACACCAAGACGAGCTTAGTAGATGCACACTTTTTTCCCCATCCTGTTCTTGAGAAGCAGGTGTCATTACCTGGAAAAGGTTTTAGCAACAGGTGGTAAGACAATATTTACTGAGGGAAACAGTAAACTCAATGACCTGTATTTTCCATTTTAGGTGTGAGGTTTAGAGAGTGCATAGCTAAACAGACTAAAGATACATAGCAAACCTGTGACATCATTTCTATTGTTTAATTCTGAATAGGGTCTTACTGTGGAGCATGCTTATGCAATTGTTCCATAGATGTTTTATCTTTGCGGTTAGGTGACAATTTGATCTTGCAAATTAAAGGTTGTCTCGGGTTCATTGACTGGAGGTTCTTGTACACGGATAGTAATTCTCTCACATGGGTCTTTTCCAGCGACATCTAAACACGCCCAATAAATACCCTGGTCTGCTTTGTTTACATTCCTCATTATCACTATACTATCCCACATAGGTGACTGGCCATTCGACTGTTTTCTAACTAAGGTCCATCTGGACGTCTGCTCGGTGTCAGCTTTGTAACCCTCGGAATCTGAGTGTTGGAAAACATGGTCCCAATTGGTACAGTACTCTGTGTAGAGATGGGCTTGTTTGGTATGCTCGGTTGTGTATCAGTGGTCAGATTCAGAGTCCGATTCGTAGCATTGATTTTGGTTATTTTCCTGTTTTTTAGTAGCTGCAGGTCATGCCATATTATTGTTAACAGTATAATTAGTGCAGCTAAGAAGAGGAAACACATCATTCCCCTGAGACCGCACAGTCCCGGAAGCCTAAAAGGATGCCACGGGCGTTACTGATGAGTCCAGTTCACTTTCTCCTCTAATATGGTTGAGGGATGCAATCTATATATATATAGACATACATATATATTTATACATATATATTCTCTTCACTGGGTTTGAGACACTCCACTAATTCTTTTTATTTTTTTTTCTAGTCTAAAAGACCCCCTTTGTAGCCCAGACTCCCCTCTCCCACTTCAGATCAGTGAGACTAGACTCCTCAGCCCGGGATAGCATACCAAATACCAAATTTAAGTAAATTGTTTTAATAAATAACGTCACCTCTGTCTTCCCCAGACAACCCAAATACCTTATTACAGTGTGATGAAGGTGAATCCAGGTGGTCCTTTCAGTGATTTCAAATTGGTAGCAGTAGAGAGTAGGGCTTGATATGATTCCACCTAGGGCTGGACCATATATTTCGCTTTATCACTTCAAGGAGTATCTATAGCCACCGGGTTCCTGATGTTAAGTCAAACCGAACAAAACAGAATTTTTAGCTATAAAACAAACAAGCAAACAGGATTTCCAGCGATATCAATAAAAACAAACAAAAAGAATTGGTAAAAACAAATGTGAACTTTTTTTTTTTTATAATCCAAAAAACAAAAATAAAAATCCAAAATATCCAAAAATCCAAAATAACACGTTATTTATTAAAACAATTTACTTAAATTTGGTATTTGGTATGCTATCCCTCTTTTGAGGCATGAAAAAACATGACTCAATAACAAATCAAAATAATGTTCAATGTTTTTCGCTTTTTTTTTTTTTTTTTACCTTAAACACCCTCCCTTGTCACAATAGCAAAAGCTGTATAAACTAACAGAAGTTAAATAAATTATATCGAAAAAGAGAACAAATCCCCAGAGATAAATGTTTTTGCAAAAAATTAACTACATAGTGTAAAAAAAATAAAATAAAATGTCATATAGCGAGTCCAAATAAAACAAAGTATGTAGTAGCATTACTGACAAACTCAGCGGAGTCTAATAGAACAGTTATTTAAAACAAAATCTCATAGCTACCGGAATTGGCTTCAAATACAATCTCAACCAATGAACTGAGATGAATCAAACAAAAACATGTTGTCTGGATCTTCAATATGTTGTAAGGGGCCCCCTTGGGGGTCCACAGAGTCAATGCAAGGGGGGGTCCTGAATTAATTGAAAGTTTTTTGTTTTTTTTCAAAATTAAAGTGTTAACACGAGTCCAGTATATTATTATTAGCAAATCTAAATCCCCACTGCTCACTGGCCTCTAGGGAAGGTAGTCTCTAAAGTAGCCGTCCATAGATACAGTAAATCTTTAGTGCTAAACATGCATGTTTAGCACTAAAACATGATTCGTAGAACCACAAAGACAGTCTTTAGGATATAGTAATAACTTGTTATTCCATGCTGTCTGGTGTTTGTAAAATCATCATGAATTAAAATGTTCCCTAGAGGTAGTGGCAGTAGAAAGAAAGTAACAATCCTATAAATCAAACTAAAAAAAATATACCTCAGTGTATTAACAGTATTGCTAAGTGTGAGCAACAGGAGCACAATTTATGTTTGACTGTCAAATGTGAGCGTGTATCTGTGCAGCTGGGAAGCCCCACCCTGACCGTTCCCAGAGGGCTCACTAAGGGCGTTTTCACACATACCTCGTTTGGTCCGGACTTTCGGACTTTTTAGTTTGATCCGAACCAAAATTACAGGTGTGAAACCTCCCCCGGACCGCGGTCCGGATCAAAAGACCAAATTTTGGTCCGATAAAAAGAGGTGGTCTCGGTCCGGACCAAACTGAACCATGGTCCGGTTCGTTTATAGTGTGAAAGCATTTTTTGGATGGTTCGGACTTTTGGACCAAATACAAGAAGCTCTGGCAGGCTCTCCTTGTGTTACAAGACCGGGGAAGCTCCTTAGGTGCTTAGTGAGAGAGAGTGACGGTGAATACGTTCAGAGAAGACAGCTGTCGGCTATCAGAGCAGAGAATACATCAGCAGTTTATTTGTTAAGTGGTAAATGTACAGCGTAGGTTTCAGTTTGTCTCTGAATAAATGCTCCAGAAAGAAAGTTCCCGTGTCTTGCTTCTCAACATCACAACAAAACAAAAAGGGCCGCGGGGGGAGAGCAGCAGTCAGTTGGAAAAACTCCGACACAGAGAGAGCATATGAGAGGACGAGGAAGCCCTTCAACAAACCAATCAGTTAGAAGTATCTGGAGACGTAGCTCACGTATGTGATGACGGCAGGACGTAGGTTTGTCATGTATAGATCTTTAGTGCGCTTGCAAAACTGCAGTGTGAAACCACAACTTACCGGATCAAATGTATACAATGTAACAAAAACATGAACCTTGGTCCGGACCTTGTTTCGGACTTTCATGTGTGAAAACGCCCTAAGAAACCACACCCCGTTTGTAGTCAACCTTGAAATTTGAGCCACTGCACCGGGAAGACACCAAGCAGCACACAACTTACACTGTAGACCAGGGGTGTTAAACTCAAGTTCACTAAGGACTACACTGGAAAATGAGAACCACATCAAGGGCCAAACATGTAGGTTATGGACAAACTTTAACGTAATCCAAAAAAAAAATTAAGGTCTCGTATAGTCTCCTTACATATAGTTAAAAGTCAGCAAAAATGTTAGCCATCATAGAAGAAAGTGGCCAAAAGTCTGAAAAAAAAAAATCAACAAAATACAAAAAGCAACAAAAATCAGGTGGGCCAAAATTTATTGTAAACCAAAAGTGATATGCGGGTCGGATAAAAATCTATTTGGTCCGCTGGCCTTGAGTTTGACACACGTGCCCCATCCTAAAAATAAAAAATAAATAAAAGCAATCTAAACCCTCAACTAGGTCCTGATAATTAACGATGTACGAGACAGCCGTTGTGTCCCGGAACTTAAAACCCTCTTCTCCAGACCTAAGTACAACTCGGAGCAATAAGCAACAAGAAAAGAGTACGAAATAAAGTAGACATTGTGAGGTGCAGGTATATATAAGATGGCAGTTTCAAAACTAAGCCAACCTCAACACAGCTGAGACAGATGGAGGCACGATAGATATGAGTGAAACTGTCAGAACTATGAGACTGTGCAACACACAGCAACTATATTAGTCACCGTCATGCAGTAGATCACTAAGCAACTTGGAACAGTTTGGACTTCTCCACAATAATAGGTTTGTGGGGGAAACTGCTTTGTGTCTGTGTCGTGTGAGCGTCTTCAGAGCATTTGGTAAAGAAAGGAGGAGTTCTTCCATGCTATGTGAACGCAGGGCCAATCTATGTCTGATCTAACAACAGTGAAGAACAACTTTCCCTGTAGTCGATCTTAATAAAATAAGAAAATGCAGATAGGCAGAGCGGTAGAAGAAGTCAAACCATTTGCGTAAGGAAGTACTAAAATAAAATTGCAAACAATGAGCTGACGCCAGCAATATGCAAAACAAATAAAACCTAAGTAAAAAAATATGTATGTATTTTTATAAAAATAACATGCCCCAAAAGTTGAGGAAAAAATAAACAAAAATAGTAATCTTTTCGAAAAAAAAAGAAAAATTATCAAAACGGTTAAATCAAACAGATAAGTGTTTCAAACAAGTAATCTGTTCAGCAGGACTTATAGGTATGACTGTTAGGCAGTTCAAATAATAAAACACCATATTTCATATATTTTGTGTACACAGGGAAAATCCTAATTTGTCTCTTTTAGAATATATCAGATTACAAAAATATCTGAACATGTTTACAAAATCCTGATACTGACTGTTTTTTGGCTGGAGGCAGAGTGATGAGGAAGGTAATGACTGAAACAAAAAGTCAGAAAACGGATTACAAAAGCACAAGCAGGAAAACACACAGGCTAATCTGCAGAAGCTTGAAACATGTGTCACCGAGTAGGCAGGAGCAACAATCAAGCGAAGATGGTGAGTCAATCCGGGGTTTATATACTGGGCTTGATTGGAGTTGATGACCGTCAGGTAAGAAGGAAAAAGAAAAACAGAAACTCACAGCCAGCCGGACTCCAACCACCACAACGGACGCCTCCAGGCGGACCGCCAGGCTTGTCCGGGTGGGCCCTGTAGAAGTCGTCCAGCAGGGTCTTGTCAAGAATCTGGCTAGTGGGAATCCATGACCGCTCCTCGGGACCATACCCGGCCCAGTCCACCAGGTACCAATAACCCCGACCTCTACGTCGTACATCCAGGAGGCGTCGCACTGTGTTGGCCTGGTGGCCGTCGATGATGCTTGGAGGGGGAGGCGCTGCCACTGGGACGGAGAGAGGACTTGTGGAGACTGGTTTGATCTGGGAGACATGGAAAACTGGGTGGATCTTCATGTGTGATGGGAGCATTAGCCTGACGGTGGAGGGGTTCAAAACTGACTCAGTGGGATAGGGACCCACAAACCGGGGGGTGAGTTTCTTGGAAGTAGACGGAAGTGGAAGATCCCGGGAGGAGAGCCACACCCTCTGGCCCGGCCGGTAGGAGGGAGCGGAGATGCAATGGCAGTCTGCCAGGCATTTGGGCCGGGCGGCTGTTCATTGGAGAGCAGCCCTGGCCTTCTTCCACACTCGACGACACCGTCGGAGATGGGTCTGGACCGACGGAACCGTCACTTCCCCCTCCAAGGATGGGAACAGTGGAGGCTGGAACCCCATGGCGCACATGTTTCCAAGGAAGTAGGTTTTAAAGGTAAGGTAATGACCCGTATGACATAGAGTCTTGTGTGAGGTGTCGTTGAACTCGGCGGGGAGTTCCCTTTTCATTGGTGACGATTTGTGGTCGGTCGCAAGGAGCGGCGTCCGCCGGTAACCCTAGGGCCCATCGATCGCTGCTCGCAGCTTTAATTAGGGCCCGAGCGCCCTATTGAAACTGAAGGAATTATTCTTTCTTTCTATTCTTTTTCCCGTCAAATGAATTTCCTTTTTGAAGGGCTTAACATATTCAACAACTCACCAAATTTGGCGGTCGCATCAAGTCTGGAGAACATTTACGTATTTTAAGGGTTTTGGGAATAGGCGCACAAAAATGGCTCGCTAGCGCCCCCTAGAAAGTTAAAAAGATTGAGTCCCTGCAGTGCGTTTAACGTAGACTCACGCAACTTGGTAAACATATGTATCATGTCAATATGTACATAAAACTTCATTAGAGCCATACCCTAAACCTAACAGGAAGTCCGCTATTTTGATTTCAATGTTCGAAATTAGTGCGATTTTGGCCATTTCCACATGTCATACTTTAACGAACTCCTCCTAGAGATTTCATCCGATCAACTTCAAATTTTGTCTGTGCCAACTTAAGATGTTAAAGATGAAAAGTTGTTAAAAGAAAAACTTTTGTGCCAAGGGCGGCCATTTTGCGTTTTTTGTCACGAAACAGGAATGGGTTAAAGTGTACATTGTCCAGCTGGCTCGAAACTTTTCAGGATTCATAAGAGTCCAACCCTGAGCCAATATTAACTTAAAGTCATAGCGCCCCCTAGTGGCAACAGGAAGTAGGCCTAAAAGTCAAGGTGCTATACTTTAACGAACTCCTCCTAGAGATTACATCCGATGGACTTCAAACTTGGTCTGTATCATCTCAACACCTTAAAGATGAAAAGCTTGCACCTGGAAATCTGCCTTATATGACAAAAATCATCCAATTTACATGAAACTTAGAATGTGTGGTCTACATGTGATACTGAGCCGGCCCCTATACTTTAACCACGCCCCCCTTTTATAACATTATAACAGTCTTGTGTGAGGTGTCATTGAACTCAGCAGAGACTTCATTCTTCATTGGTGATGGTTTGATCCGCCCCCTAAACGTTAGCCACGCCCCCTTTTATATCTAATGACCCGTTTGATGTAGACCCTTGTGTGAGGTATCATTGAACTCAGCAGAGACATCCTTATTAATTGCTGATGGTTTGGCCCGCCCCCTATGCTTAAGCCACGCCCCCTTTCATACCATTTCATCCGTTTAAGGTATACCCTTCTGTGAGGTATCATTGGACTCAGCAGAGACTTCATTCTTCATTGGTGATGGTTTGGCCCGCCCCCTATGTTCAAGCCACGCCCCCTTTCATACATGCTGACCCATCTAAGGTAGAGTCTTGTGTGAGGTATCATTGAACTCAGCAGAGTCTTCCTTTTTAATTGGTGTTGGTTTGAACCGCCCCCTATGCTTTTGCCACGCCCCTTATCACAGCTAATGAACCGTATGACGTACAGTCTTGTGTGAGGTATTGTTGAACTCAGCGAGGAGTTCCCTTTTCATTGTTGACGACTTGCGGCGTCAGAGTGCCGCGCAAATGCACGGTCGCAAATGCACGGTCGCAAGTAGCGGCGTCCGCCAGTAACCCCGACGCGCACAGAGGCGCGAGGGCCCGTCCATCGCTGCTCGCAGCTTTAATTATTATTATTATTAACAGCCAGGGTATAAACCAATAGAGTATGTATTGATCATATTTTACTGAGATATATCCTACTACAGTATACTGTCCTGTAATGTAATTTGTGTTTACATTGTTTTACTGTAATTATATTTTAAAATGCATATAATGTATTAAAACACTTTTTTTTACATTTACCCTTGTCTGTTTGGTTCATTATATAATACATGAAATAAGGTTGAGACTATTATAATGCTTTATTTTTAGTCCAATATAAACTTCACTTACATAATGGTAATTTGAATGCATTTTGCTGGGGGTGGTAGAAGAAGCTGGAACTCATTATTCACAGGTCAAGATCAGTTTTTCATCACCAACAATACACAAACATACTGAGTAATTGGATTATCTATATATTTCACATTCAGTTTCACCTAAGGCAAGCTGTATTTCTTTGCTTACTTGTGTCTACAACAACACTTCTGAGGGTGGTGCAAGAATATCACACACAACTCCTAGACGCCTGGGATCAGCTGGTCTCTTGAGCTCACTGATGGCACACTGCTCCAATCCAGCCTTTTCTGGAGGGCAGCCCTTTGGAGGGCTGGGATGTGGCTAGTCCTTCACTTCCTTGACTTCTTATTGTAAAGCTTGAAGTACCTTATTATATGATAAAAAAGTGTTTGAATTTAGCTCAATAATAAATAATTTAATAAATCCTTTGCACTCTTGCAGAAGTGCAATAAAAGAAGAAACAGTGTGTACAGATGGAACATGTGTCAATTTAGAATACATTATATTCACAGCTTCTACATTGTACAACTTAACCAATACCCTAACTGGATAATAATTTGACATAATAATAAATGCTAGCCAAGCCAAGTCACTTTGGCTTACAGTAGCTACATTACTGACCTAACTGGGACAGCATCGTAGCTCTGCTTGGGTCCTGCAGGTTCTACAGAGAGAAGACGATAATTAATACAGCTCCACTGAGTAAGGCCTCACTAAGCCTACATAATTCTCATGGCAAATTAGCTCAGTAATGTAGCTAATGTAAGCCAAAGTGACTTGGCTTGGCATTTGTTTTAGCAGTTAGCTAACGTTAAATGCTAATTTACACAGCTTTGCTGGCTAGCTAGTAACTTAACACAACGAAACAACTACGTCTAGTAACCATGCCTGCAACGTAGATAACAGACTATATGATCAATACTTACACTTTATTAATCTTGTAGGAATCTGCTGTTTAGACTTGTTTGTGTGTTCTCCAAAATCTCTAACGTTAGCTGCACTGAAACGTCAGGGCGGGCAGGCAGGCTGTCACTCAAAAATACTCAAAAAACTCATTAGCCAATGAAGACGCACCCCTGAAAGAACCGCACCCGCGAGAGGTTTGTGTCAGAATTGCAAACAAATACGTTGGAAGCGCAAATGAAAAAGCTGGGAGCAAAACTGCAAACATGATTGAGAGAGCAAAAGACTGATCATTGATAAAGAAGCAGAGGGAACTGTAAACAAAAGGACATATTATCAAACGGGTAACACTACAATAAAAGTACATTAATTAGCATTAGCTAATGCATTAATAAGCATTAACTAACTGTTATTAACATCGGAATAAATTGTCTAATAAACATTTATTAACAATGCTCATTTAACTAAGATATTAATTGATGCATTATTTACCATTAGTTGATGCCTTAACTACCTGCTAATCACAGTTAACTAAGGTGTCTATTGTACCATTAGTTAATTCAGTAATAAGCCTTGACTAACTTTTAATAACAGTTAAGTAAGGTGACTATAGTACTATTAGTTAATATAGTAAAAAGCCTGGACAAACTGTTTGTAACAGTTAACTAAGGAGTCTATTTACCATTTGTTAATGCCTTAACTAACAGTTAAATGTGTCTATTTAACCATTAGTTAATGCAGTAACAAGCCTTGACTGTTTATAACAGTTAAATAAGGTGTCTATTTTACCATTAGTTAATGCAGTAACAAGCCTTGACTTGTTACTTGTGATTTATTACTGTTAATCACAGTTAACTAAGGTGTCTATTTTACCATTAGTTAATGCAGTAACAAGCCTTGACTAACTGTTAATAACAGTTAACTAAGGTGTATATTTTAACATCAACTAAGGGTTTACTTAGACACTTTAGTTATCTGTTATTTCCAGTTTAGGCTTTTTAGTACATTACCTAATGTTAAACTATATACCTTGGTTAACTGTTATTAACAGTTAGTCAAGGCTTGTTACTGAATTTACTAATGGTTAAATAGACACATTATTTAACTGTTACTAACAGTTTGTCCAGGCTTTTTACTATATTAACTAATAGTACTATAGACACCTTAATTTACTGTTATTAATAGTTAGTCTTAATATTGCATTAACTAATGATAAAATAGACACCTTAGTTAACTGTGATTAACAATTAGTTAAGGCATCAACTAATGGTAAATAATGTATCAATTAATACCTTAGTTAACATGAGCATTGTTAATAAATGTTTATTAGACAATTTATTCAACTGTTAATAGCAGTTAGTTAATACTTATTAATGCAATAACTAATGCTAATTAATGTACCCTTATTGTAAAGTGTTACCATCAAACGAATAAAAGACCAATAGTTTACGACTACACAAATGTTTTGTTTGCAAGTTTTAAGTTTTACCTTTGAGGTGACAATTTCTTTGCTTGAGTTAGTGTTTTTTGTTTGAAACTTGAGAAATTTTGCTTGGAATTAAAGACACAAAAATAATCCCATAGTAATTATGATCAAATAAAAGGTCAAACAAATGATATGAGATGATAGAGAAACTGTAAAACATCATCAGATAATCTATGTATATATGTAAATTTTACATATCTAACCATATAACATATACAACCGAATGGAAATAGCCAAAACTGAAAACTATGCTACTGTACTGCAATTTATATGGAAGGAGAATATAAACAAACCATATGGTCCAGGGGTAACTGCAGGCCTCTTCCTCCCTGTCATCTTCATCTGCCTCCTTCTGATCACTCTCTGCCTCTGTCCCTCTCTCTGAATCTGCAGCCTCCTCTTCATCCCTCACAGTCACTTGTTCCTTTCCCTTTTCTCTTTCACTTATTTCTGCATCTCCTTCTGTGTTTTTCTCTTGCTCTGACCCTCCTGGTCTCTCCAATTTACTACCTTCTCCTTCATTTCCCTCCTTCTCTTTAATTCAATTCAATTTTATTTCAAGTGTAATATCCCCATAAGACATGGTCTCAAAAAACTGTACAACAGGGAATTCAGTAAAAGTTAGGATTAAAAATACAAAAAACACATTAAAATCATTGCGGGTATATATGTACATAAAAGTGAAATAAAAAGTGATACAAGGGTAAAAACAAAAGATAGAGGAAGTCATGATGTTTGGAAAAAAATAAATGTTTTGAGTTTTGATTTAAAAGTGGTGATAGAGCTGGCTTCTCTGACATACAATGGAAGGTTGTTCCAGAAGTATGGTGCTCGGTAAGAAAAGTCTCATTGGCCTGCCGGTATTTTTTTGACCCTAGAAATTTATAAAATGTTGGTGGTCGTGCGGGGGTATAGGGGCCATGTATGAGGGTGCAAGGCCATTCAGCGATTTGTAGGTTAAAAGGAGGATTTTAAAATCTGAATCTGAAAAGTGAACATGCAGGTAGGCCGGAAAACAGGGCATTGCAGTAGTCTAGCCTAGAAGATACAAAGGCATGAATCAGAGTTTCGCTTTGTTAAAATTGATCTAATCTTTGCAATATTTCTCAGATGGGTGAAAGCAGTTTTTGTAAAAGACTGTGGTCTCGGAAATTTAGCTGAGAGTCAAAAATAAAACCAAGGTTTTTAATAGTTTTGCTCTCAGTGATGTCACAACCATTTATGCGCACTATAAGTTCTTCTGAGTTCTTGCACTTGGAAGGCCTTACTACCAGGAACTCTGTTTTATCAGCATTCAACAGTAAGATGTTTCTGCACATCCATCTCCTAATTTCAGATAGGCATTCCTCTAGTTTGTTCAGTTGGTTCAGTTTGGTGGGGTCATTTGCATGAATAGGAACATAGAGTTGATTATCGTCTGCATAGCAGTGAAACTTTATGTTGAATGCATTCATAATATTGCAAAGGGGAAGTACATAGATTCAAAATATAATTTACATGGGGTTAGGGTTAGTCGTCTCCGAGTTTTTAGGGGAGCCACAGAATCCAATGCCGTGGTTAAGGCACTGTTAACGCTGTCATCTGGAGGCAGCAGCGCAACAGGAGCTTAGAATGTCTGGTTAGAGTCTGGGCCATCATAGATTTGGCAGTACTGTCAATTATTACGTTATGTGTAAGTTCCAGGGTCAGGACACATTAGGATATTAAAATAGACATTAAAAAAGATACAAAAATGATCCGAGACGGGAGTCCGCTTGATAGAGAAGATCAGTATTTACTGTAAAAACTAAATCTAGTGAGTTCCCACAGTTATGAGTTGCCCCTTTCACATGTTGGACAAAATCAAGGCTAATAACTAGGTCCATGAATTCCCTAGCTCTAAGATCAGAACTGTCATTAATATGTAATTTAAAATCACCCATTAACAGCACAGTGTCATATATATATATATATATATATATATATATATATATATATATATATATATATATATATTGACAGAACAAGGATTCTTTGAGGGGCTCTAACAACAAAAGCTAGGTATTCAAAAGTGGAAAAATGTTACGTTTGTACAGTTACTGACATCGGAGAAGATAGCGGCGACCCTTTTTTCCCTTGCCTTGCCGACAACAAGAAATTGTATTCTGGGGGGGAAGCCTCAATGAGAACTGTTGAGGCAGTGGAGGATAGCCAGTATTCAGTAAGGATAACAAAGTTATGCTCAGTAACAAGGTCATTAATGTACACAGTTTTACTAGTCAGTGATTGTATGTTCAGTAGTGCAAACTTAAAGGGTTCTGGGGAAGCAGAAGGGGCAGACGTAGAGTGTGAAGGCGCAGCTCCTCCACTGGACAGTAGCAGCGCCAGGCAAGGAAGCCGCTCCAGTATGCAAAGAAATACTGGTCGACTCATTCTGATCGGGTGCCTCCTCCTGGTTCAAAATGTCAAGGGTGGGGAGTGGGACAAGTTGCTAGTCAGTCTAATCTAGGTGGGAGATTGACATCAATAAAATTCCTCTTCCTCCTGTACACTACTCAGAATTTTCTTGGCTGGCAATATCCCCCCTTTTACACTTCAGCTAATATCTCCAGCTACTCTGGCCTGCAATAGTCAAGATGTGAAAAGCTCTGGTTATCCTTGTATTACATTACACTGTAGGGCCATGTAGCTAATAAGTAACCTAACAAACATAAAATCAGAAGAGATTTATTACATGCACACATCAGTTATGTTTAGACCAGCCTACTTAATCCCATTGTATTTGTTGTTTTCCCAGTTTGACAGTAAGTGATGTCACCTGGTTTAAGAAGGATGAAGTGGATTTTATAGTACTCGTTAACTTATCACATACAAATGATTGGTCTCAGCAAGCACTGTGTAGTGTGTTGTAACGTAATACCACCAAAACCACGACCCTCTGTAAATGTTATGAATTCAAACATGCCAGGTTGTAATATTTTGTATTATGCTGTTCTTGTCTTTACTAAAATCAAAACTAATCAAAGGGCAGAATGCTCTTACAAATCACGAGGGAGCGGTTTGACTTTTGGCATAATAGACGCACTGTTGTTGATGCTGACTCGCCTTTAGCATACATTACATTTATTACAAATTTAACAAATCAAACGTGTGTTTAAACTTCACCTGGGGAAACTGACTTCACCTTCAGAGGCTCGGGGCAGCTCAGTCGCTCCAGTCTTTGCCGGGATGCAGGGCCACCACATTGCAGCAGATTCGCTGTGTGCGAGCTGCTCTGCACGTTTGATGCAGGGACGTAGCTAAGTATTTGAGGGGCAGGGGACTAAGATTACATCTACAATTATTATTTATTATTAATTAATATAAATTAATTGTTTGTTTCAATGTTTTAATAAGCTTGGGGACATAGTGGCAGTTTGTTTTTACAAGCACAGTTTTTTTAAAGTTAGGGGGGCACCCTCTTCCCCCCCTGTAGATCCGCCCCTGCCGGGAGAGCGTTGCAACTGTGCAAATGCAATCACAAAACTTTCCAGGTTGAGATCAAAATGTAGTCTTTTAGCCACCAATTTTACATCCCTGGCCCGAGAACCGTGCAATATACAGTCACGAAACTTTACAGGTGTGTAGTTCAAAATTAAGTTTGAATATTCATGTGGTCTTAGCAAGGGTGCCGGAAGTAGGGTCGTAGGAAATACGCCCCTGGCCTGATTTGGCATCGTAGCTGGTGTGATCCCATCTCAAAATGGTCTCTAGTTGTATTACTGTTATATACTGTACAGTAACTTTAGTAGCACAAGTAGGAAAGAGTTATAAAGATGTTAAGTTAAGTTATATTAAGTGATGTCAGTTACAATTTTATTATTATATACTTAATATTAAGTATTTATAACTTAAAACAAAAAGTAAGGAAATTTGTGTTTGTAAATAAATGTTATACCGTTGGAAAGCCTGTTTAGTTCCCTTTCAAATGGTGCCCCATTTGTAAGGATCATGTATTTGTGGGATGAGCAGCAGCGCATAGTATGTGGGTTGCGCTCATAAAAAGTTTGCCAAATCTTCTCTGCCAATGCCAAACAGCTTATTCTGCCATTGACTCGTTTGGTGTTTGGTGGATTGTTCTTTCCAGCTTTGTTGTGAAGAAGGATCTAATTTAATGAAAAATAATGTAGAACATACGTACAGATTATTAAAAAAACAATAATTAAACTGATGGGAAAAGGTCTTTTTACCTCCCAGAAGCATACAGTATCTAATTGTTTGCTTGCTTTCTTATTTTTCAAACTTTTTGAACTATACAAAGTTTAATATGTATGTAATCTTTGCATTGTAGCAACATGTTCCCATCTAATCTGGTCCAGGCCACATTTCAGCAGGTGAGACATTAAATATCACACACATCACTTTCAAACACAAAGGCGTAGCTTGTTTAGAAGTCTTTTTCTGCTTCTGTTTCTATTCCTTTATTTTTTCAACAGTATCGAACAAGTAGTGAGTACATTGTGAAAGCCAAGCCAACAGTGAGTCAGGCCCAATCAGAGGCCACCACGCGGCGAGCACTCATCTACGGTATTCAGGACGATAACGGAACTGACATCCAGAACTTCGCCCTTGACCTGACTCCACCCCCTGATGTGCTCATAAGAATTCGGGAAGGAACAAGTGATGGAATGAATGTCCTTGGAATTGTTATATTTTCAGCCACCATGGGTAAAAATAATTTGTCTCTGAATTCTGTTGTGGTCTCAAGTAGAATTAATCATTGCAAATCAAATTTGGGCTGTATATATTCACAGGTATTATGTTAGGAAGGATGGGGCCAAATGGCAGCGCCTTGGTGAACTTCTGCCAGAGCCTGAATGAGGCCGTCCTTAGAATAGTTGCCATCGTTATATGGTAAGGATTTCTTTAAACATTCTACTTTACTTTAGGAAGCTATAGACAGGTTTCCCTTTTACAAACAAAGGATGCACATGCAGCAGGAGGGTGTGAGAAGGCATAAATAAGTCCGACATATTTTAGGTTTTCCTCATAACTTTAACATTGATCAGTCAAGCCATTACACTTTTCTCTTGTTGACCTTTTCTAAACCCTATTAACTACCAGTTGCCTCAGCAAAATATCAACTGAACTAGTGTAAACCATGGACGGTATAAAATATGGACGTAGTGATGTTGACGTAACGCATAGATTTCTGAAGAGGCAAAATGAAGCTCAAAGTGTGTGGCTCCCAGTGGCTCCAGCTATCGCCATCTTGTCAGTGCCTGACTTTGGCTAGTCCAAAAAATGTGCAAAGAGGTGGGGCGTGATGGAGCTGAGGCCTAAAGTCTATGCTCGCTTCTTGCGCAGGCAGCCCATTTGTCAATGCCCTTAATTATGCAGACCGCCCCTCCGACTCCCCCACAGTTTTCATGAAGGGGTTACTTAGCTGTAAAGACCCAAACCATTTTTTACCAGGCTGTAAACATGTTTAATTCTGCTGTGCATTTTAACATGGGGGTCTGTGGGGATTTGGCTTCTTTTTGGAGCCAGCCTCAAGTGATCACTTGATTAAGTGCAGTATATGTTTTTTTCATTTTTCTTTTGCTGTGAACACTAAATACATGTAAACAGGATGCCAGATATCATTAAATAAGACCATTCAAAACTTATTTTCGCACAGTTTTGTTAACAGGATTATTTACATAACACAATTATACTAATACACTTACAATAGCTTATATATGGACATTTTATGTATTCTTCCGTCTCTGAGTAAAAATGACAGTTTAGAGTGTATGTGGCACTCTTCTTCCGATGTCCAACAATTTTTTATTATGTGCTACACGTTGATAGACATCTGTTGGCTTTGCAACATGATACATGTAGTTACAGTGAAAAATAACGCTAACCCAGACTTCACAATGTTGCTCCTCAACTAATGAGAAATTACGTCTGTGTCCCAGACCATTAACAGGCAGCTCAGGTTAAGAGTAAAGAAGGGGGCTTCTGTACTCTTTACTACAAATTAATGTATTTTTTATCTACAAATGTTAGTTTAAAAAAAGTAAAGTTAGTTGATATGAAATTCCTGCTGTTGGCTGTAGAAGCCCCCACTCTCTGGATATTAGAAATGTTATCATCTATCCTTTAGCATAAAAAAGCCACTGTTGCTGACTTTTAGCTAACTCCTCGCCCTGACAGGTACTTCCCATTTGGCATTGTGTTCCTGGTGGCCGGTAAGATCCTGGAGATGAGCGATCCGTCAGCTATGGGGAAAAAGCTGGGTTTCTATGCCATCACTGTGGTGTTTGGCCTAGTATTGCACGGCTTGTTCATCCTTCCTGCCATGTACTTCTTCATCACAAAAAAGAGCCCCATCGTTTACATACGGGGAATCCTGCAAGCCCTGCTCATCGCCCTGGCAACCTCTTCCAGGTAAAGAAAATGACTGCAGGGTGAAAGTGTTTTTATTTTCAAAATTATATATCTCTGAGTCCTAATACCACTTATCCTTTCCTTCCCTATCCGTTTACTGGAACATTATCATGAAAAGCCTCAAAGGGACTTTGAGAGATCAGAAAACATCTGGTGTGTGTGGTTGATAGTTTGTGATATATTTCCTCTATATAAACTGACTTGAATTTAACTGTTTTTGCATAGTTTAGCTTGTTCACATAAGCAGTCATTTAGTTCACTGTGGTAGATTCTAGACTGGTTTAATTTTAAACCCATAAGGAAATGAATGGAAAACTGAAAATCTAACAGCATGCTTTGTAAATTGCTCGTCAGCAATGTACAGTTATGTGATTTTAAAATACACAATTACTGGTGTGTGTTTGGTCAAATCAAAAAAGTAATTGTGTGTTACATTTTGTGAAATCAATCCTTGTTTTTGAAAGCAGTGTTTATTGAGATTGCAGTGTTGGTGATTTGTTTTTTTAGCTAAGCCAAGGCCAACGTAAGTGCCTGCTGTAGCGCCATCAGCACATGTGTGTTCTGTACTACTAGATCAACAAAAAGCATCTGTTGCATGCTAACAATTTAGCATATAACAGATGCTTTTTGTTGCTAAAACATTATTGCATATCTTCTTGTTCATAAAAGTTTCAGCTGTTTCTTTCACCACAACAAACCATAAATAGATAATTCTTCTTTACACACATGCCCAGGAGAAATTAAAAGGTGGTTATATAATGATTTTTGCCTGACTTTCGAATGTTCTGAGCTCTCTGTCTTCCTCAGCTCTGCCACATTGCCCATAACCTTCAAGTGCCTCTTAGAGAACAACCACATTGACCGCCGCATCATCCGTTTTGTGCTCCCTGTGGGTGCCACGATCAATATGGATGGCACCGCTCTCTATGAGGCTGTGGCAGCAATATTCATCGCACAAGTTAACAATTATGAGCTGGACTTTGGCCAGATCATCACCATCAGGTCAGTGGGCCGTGCTGTATACCATCTGTGCTTCTAAGCTCATTATATATATATATATATATATATATATATATATATATATATATATATATATATATATATATATATATATATATATATATATATAAATAATTAATATCATTGGGATTTTAAAGCAATGATATTAATGACAATAAATCCTTTACACTTGATAAAACAATTTAAAAAATATTCACTTTCTGTGATTTTTGACCTCAGCACAGATGTAGGAAAGATGTTGGTTTTAAACTTGACACAAGCAGAGCAAAGACACAAAGATCGATGATGGATCCGAGATACTTCCATGTTTTGGACACCCTGTTATATGAGCATCAATCAATATTATTTTCTTAGTAATTCCTACCATATGCCATCAAAAAACTGTATTAAATCAGGGTGAGCTCTCCCACCCTGCAATTAGGTATTGAAGAGCCAGAAATTGCTCGGGAGCTCCTGCCTTCATCAACCAATCCAAGAAATCACAGTAAACATGTCTGTGGTCGTTGATGAGCAGGTAAACCCACACACCGCTTGAATACCTCAGATCAGCATATTGTAGCTGGAAAACTTAAAAAAAGAGCCATCGCAACCAGAAATTGAATCTGAAGTGGAGAAAGCCTCTGACTAGCCTCAGCAATGGATACAGAGGATAGCGACTCATACTGATCATCTCAAAAGTAGAGGCAGGAGGAGCAATATATTGATGAAAGTCTTACTAAATCCCCTTTAAAGGATTCTGGCACATCTGACAAGCAGCGCTGCTTCAGGTCTGTGCTGCTTCAGGTAATCATAATTAATGGACGTGCTCTGCTGCGGGGATGCTGTGACAGATGTGTCTTGCTTGTGCTTAATGTATTTATGCCTTAGTTTCGGTTTTCCAACTCCGATGTTCAGCCACTTCACTAAACTTTGTCTAATTCGGAGACCAGCGTCTCAAACAGGGCTCTTTGTCTGTCAGAAGGTCTGAGATCTACCTTATCAGCAGAACAATATTGTAATGTACAGCAGACTATGGTGCAGGTGGATTATTTCCTGAAATAGTGTGACTTTATTCTTGTAATATTATAACTTTATTTTTCTCAAAATACCACAACTCCTCCAAAGCCAGAGAACATAGATGGGATGAGTTAAATTTTGAATATGCAGAATGTTTTGAACATGATAAAAACACATCTGAAAAATTACAGGCCATTAATTAAGGTTAATTACTGTATAATTTGCATAAATAAGTGCCACACATTTAAGGAGGTTACTCCATCAACAAAAGAGGAGGGAGGAGTAGATCATGCCTAAATGTGTTTTAACTCAGCAGAGATAACATTAAATGAGAAAAGTTACCCTGGGTTTTCACAGGCAGCTTCAATAAGAGCAGAGCAGAGCAGAGCAGTTCAATTAATTCCCTATGACAACAGTCCCCTGACAGTGAGTGCCCAGATGTCTGCCAGTTTAATTTTTTCAGCACCGACGCTTTCTCTCTCTCTTTCTCTCTCTCTTTCTCTCTCGCTCGAGACACACATCTGCAGACTGCAGATCAGTACTGCTGCTGGGTTAGCGCAAATCTCTCTTTTTTTCTCTCTTTTTTTAAAATGAGTCGTGAAACCAACAGTAAAGCCCAACTTTACTTTTAATAATATCAAACAAAGAGAAATGTTCTTGTCACACAGTTGTGTGACAAGGTTGTGTTGTCCTTTGTTACTAGCAAAACAAGGCGAAACTGTTAAAAAAAATGTAAGTCCCTCAGGATGGTTTCTTCAATGTATTTATCTAAAATCAAACCGGTTACTCCTGCACAGCACTAAAAAATTACTAAAAATCTTAAAAACACAACTCTCCTCTGGCAGGTCACATCAGAGATTCTCTTTCTTTGTCCTCCTTTTTCTCATAATCTTTTCATTTCATTTCATTTATTATACAGGAAAATTTAAAAGCAACAATTAAGTTACAATAAACGGGCCTGACTCAGTTTAAAAACTGGTTTACAGCAGGTTCCTGTTCTGCAGCAACATAGAACAATGAACACAATTTCGGCACATTTATACAGGACATTATTATTGACTAGACAGATAAAAACAAGTAAAACATTAAATACGGAAAAACAAGACTAAAAACAAAACATGAAAAACAAAACATGAAAACAATCTTTTTGAAATATGTGATGGATGATAATGTTCGAATGTGTGGGGAATGTCATTCAAATGTTGGTGTAATATAAAAAAAATTTCTGACCATAGTTGTTTTTTATGGGGAACTGGAATGAGTGCCTGAGACTGACCAATCACTGGTGTCATCGGAAGAAAAAAGTGCTGGTGGAGCTGTTTTGAATCTGAAAGTAAAATGCAATAGATGGCTGTTTAGAGTTCTTGTCATTTTGGAACAATCACTGCATGAAAAGTGGGATTTTCATCAGTATGCGGCACTGTAGATTGTCTTGGAACTTCAGGTTTACAACTGTACATGGCAATTTACAGGCAACACCGAAAACTGCCGTGAATTGTCGGAAATTGACGTGGGCCTTGCTTGGCAGCTGTCCCCCCATGCTTTAACATGTAAATGAAAATGCTGTGAACTACACAAATGCAAATCTGGGTAGCAACAGGGGGAGTTTTACCCCAGGTGACATTTTTCTAAAATGTATTAACTTAATTTTAAGAAAATCTCTTAAAATAGATCAGGCTCAGTATAGCCTAATTTGCAGACTCTTAAATTTTAGCTTGAATTGATTTATTTAATGAAAGTATGCTAGATTAATTACCGTGTATGTCATTAGCAATGACCAATGTTATGTAAAAAAGATACACAAAACAATTTATTTCAACACTTAGTTTTAATCAGGCTTTGCCACAAAGGTAAAATGTGCATTCCATGCAAACAACATCTCAGTCTCCTAGAGCTCAACCACTGTGCACAGGCATGACTACAGTGACCTTTCTTTGGTCTTGCTCATCCAAGATTATTATTATATGGTGGAATGGAGACAGAGGCACCACTTTACAGTTTTTTTAAGATAAGTCTTTCTGCTGACACCAAAACACTGTGCTTCACACAAAGCATATCAGCTTTGTCATAGCATGACAAAGTCCCAACCATTTGTCTTCTTAAAATACTCATAATGTAGACTTCAATTGTCCTATTGTTATTAAACTTTCCCAATATTCCATTAAAACTCACTGTAATTCCCCTCCACACCAGTGTGTGCGTTGTTCGCACCCTGCTGGTTAATCTGCTCCTCTTTGTCTCTCTCTATCACTCTGCCCCGCCCCCTACCCCCGCCCTCACTGCTTCGATTTGAAAAATAGTGGCGGGAGATGAGTCCGAGAGTTAGAGCAAAAGCTTCCAGAGTTGGTATTTCAGGCCAAATCGTAATAGAGTTGTCTGTACACTCTGTCAAACTTCACTTGGAAACACACAGGAGTTATTCAAGACATATGGAGAGTTTTTTTCTCCTCCATATCACCTTCAAGGCTCCGTAAAGATGCGCCCACAGAAAAGGAAAAGACAATGTAAGTATATGATTATTAATATAATGGCGAACTAGTCCGTAGCCTACTGTTTATTAACACTAGGACTGTCTTTGGCTGTTAAACAGGCTACTTAAACTTGGCAGTAATGTTTTAAACCCCGCGACATGCACGCAAGTTTAAACGCGAGCAGCACAGCTGTGTGCCAGGCTGCTTTCAGCGCGATTCATTAGCAGAGCTAAGCCAGTGAGTTGCTTTATAAAAGTGTATTTTTTGGTCATATCATTCATTCTGCTGTATAAGGACATAGATATGTTAATAGATACCGATCTTAACCGTACATTTTTTTTTTTTTTTACAGACTAACCTCCTCATAACGAGGCCGTGACCTATATTTGCTCGGAGCTATGTCTGCAAGTCCAGATTTACACGACGCTGATAATGACGCAATTGTGTGTAAGTAACGTTTACTGTTTTATCCGGATCCTTGTGACTTATTTTTATTTTTTTAATTCATACCACTATCATTTAATTGTTTTCCAGCTGCCTGCTAGACATTAGGAGACAGCACGCACGAGCTTCAGGCAGAAACAACCAGATCTGGCATCACGGGCAGAAGCTGTGAAGAGTTCCGCTCGGAGTTGGTCGAGAAGAAAAGAGTGGGGGATTAGATCCGTTTTTGGTCAATGTGAATATTTTCAGGTGCTCATATGTGTTGTGTGCCTCACGCAGTAGCCTACTGATTGTCTTTATTGATTGATTTTACAGCTGCTGGAAGTGAGACAGAGTGTGCACATAGACCTGATGATCCGAAATACAGGACAACGCACCACAGACGTCTGCAAAATGGACCGAATTCAGACAGAATGCTGCCGGTTACCTACTCAGCTCCGAGGCGGCCGCGGGTTAGGGGTTGACGGTGCTGTAGGATATTTCTTGTGTGTGCTATGTCAAACTGTATGTCTCCTATGCTTTGTACATAGTTTTTTTCTGATTGCGTTTGTGTTAATAAAGCTCTATCTTTGAATAAACACCACGTTCCTGGCAAATCATTTTCCTTAGGATAACAATGACATGAATATGCAATGTAGCATATATGAAAAAAATAAATATATACTGTATATGTATGTGTGTGTGTGTGTGTGTGTGTGTGTGTGTGTATATATATATGTATATATATATATTATTATTATTATTATAATAATAATGGCCCAGGGTGACCAATAGCCTAACCCATGACATACCTGCCAACCAATCAGGAGTGACTTTTCTTGTTTAAAAGTAGTGGTTTCATCCAATAGTGAGTGAGGAAATTCCAGCCAGGCCAGACACTCTCTGGCCAGGCGCGCGTCGCTGCTATTCATATGCTAATTAGAGCCATTTGCATCTCCGCGGTAGCTCCACATACGTCATGGTTTGTTGAAATCATTGATGTATAAAAGAAAAAGTAAGGGTCCAAGAATGCTGACTTGGAATGCCCATGTCACAAACTAAAGGTTGGGATATGACATGATTAATTTTGACTGTCTGCAACCTGTTCGTCAAATAAGAAGAGAGATTTCTATCACAGATGGAGACAGTTCAAATGAGTGAAGTTCGTTTAGCAAGATCTGGTGGTTCACTGTATATAAGGCTTTACGAAAATCAATAAAAATAGCTCCAGTGATGTGACCTTTGTTGAGAGAGTCACGTAATTGTTCAGTGAAGAGTAGTAATGCCGACATGGTTGATCTCTTAGCACAAAAACCGTGTTGACAGTCACTGAGCCAGTTATTAGTTTCAAGGTAGGAACTTAGCTGGTTATGCAAGACTTTTTCCAGCAACTGTGAGAACACAGATACACCAACACCAAAAAAAGACCAATATGTGAATTTTTTTGTAGAGATAAGATATTGTGATAATGATGATAATGATGATGATGGTTTTGTTTGTGAAAAAAATATTGTCTTTCATCCCATCTCAGTGGTCCAGCTTAGTGGTACGATCCTGGGAGGTTGATAAGCTTTAATTAATGCTGTCTACCGGGTGCACGACCCTATCGCCAAGAGAAAGTTGATATTAGAGAATCCTGGCTGCCTGCACACACAGAGGTGCAAGGGTGTAATTTACTGGGGGGACAGAGAGGATTTGGCCCCTAGCAAAAGAAAGAAACTGCGACACTGGGACCAAGCAGTAACAGCACTTGCTTAAGCTCCCAATCCCCATTCAAACAGCCAGCCAGCAGCTCAGCAGAAACATTAGCAATGTCTAAACCCTCAAATTTCAGAAGATGAGAACATAAAAAATCTTAAATTACCAAAACCATAATTTATTACCTTAAAGCTTTAGTGCGTAACTTTTTGATATTAATGAACATCAGTTAAATTCAAGCCATTGCCAAATGAGTTGCTACAAAGCTAATTAAGACCATCAGCTCCACACAACTCGCTTGGTATTTCTCAGTATGGTTATGTTCAGAAGATTGTGTCGTCCGACGACTTTTGCACACAGAAACTTGAGTGAAGATAATTTTATAATAATGATGATAATTTACTAGCAACTGCGTGGGGGAGGGTGGGGGCTGTGATCGATCACAAAGGACTTGTATCATGTTGATGTGCCGACATTGTTGTCATTACTTAGAATTCATCATGGGGGCTCTATAGCTTTAAAATGACTTTCTTTTAAAAAGGTGTCTGTGACAACTGAGGCTCTAGTTTTATAATAAATACATATTTTAATATTCATATTACTTTGAGGAGTAGGGCAGATAATAAGGCATTGTTAGTGCAAATTTGAACTAAATCCAAGCAATAGGTGAAGGATTACAGGAGTCGTTTTATGTAACCACATATGGAACATAGATCTAGCACATAACACAGGTTCATTAACATCTTCATTAACGAAGATGTTTATGCCTTTAAGGAACTTTGTTTTCTTCAAACTTTTCCTTATATCTGAGAAACTTAACCACTCTAGGCATTGGTTTTTCTCCTTGGCCAGGTGGTTTACCAGAGCAGAGGACACGCTCTAAAGGTTAAGGTTAGAGAAATATTGGATTACAGTTAAAAAAAATGTATTGACTTACTTTGTCCCCTATCCTTGGTAACATGTTGAGCCTCTCTCGTAAGTTAGGTTCATCTTGGCTCATTTGTCTATTATAATTCTGTTCCAGGTCATTTTCGGTCTTTCTGATTTTTCTTTGCTTGTTGGAGTCCTTCTCAGCGCAACCTATGAATTGTGATTTGTCTCCATTCAAAGCACCTCTGCTTCATTTCAGTGGTGCTGTTCTTGCTTTTGGTTTTCTGTATAATTACATAAAAGAGTTAAATAAATGGCCACATAGTGGTGGAAGAAATATTCAGATCCTTTACTTAAAGGAACACTTATTGAGACTTTAGCTTATTCACCTTATCCCCCAGAGTTAGATAAGTCCATTCATACCTTTCTCATCTCCGTGCGTGTCGTAACTCTGTCTGACCCACCGCTAGCCTAGTTTAGCACAGATTCTGGATGTAACCAGCTCCATTTAGCCTACTGCTCCCAATAAGTGACAAAATAACGCCAACATTTTCCTATTTACATTTGTATAGTCACAGCGTATACAAATAACAAGGTCACATGAGACACAGCCATCTTCTAACCCTAAAGTATACATACTGGGAACTATATTCTCAGACCGCAACACCTGAAAAGCACCGTTGTTACTTTCTGCTCCTCACCACGGGGCTTCTCAGGTGCTGCGAAGCAAATGGTAGCAGTCTGCCCAAAGTAGCAGTGCTTCGCCTTCTGAGAATATAGTTCCCAGTTTGTATACGGTTAGAAGATGGCTGTGTCTTATGTGAACTTGTGATGCTGTGACACAACATGTAAATAGGAAAATGTTGGCGTTATTTTGTCGCTTATTGGGAGCAGTAGGCTAGATGGAGCCGGTTACCTCCAGGTTCTGGGCTAAGCTAGGCTAACGGTGGGTGCGTCAGACAGAGTTATGACACGCACAGAGATGAGAAGGGTATGTATGGACTTATGTAACTCTGGGGGACATGGTAAATAAGCTAAAGTCCAAATAAGTCGGCGTGATCCTTTAAGTAAAAGTAATAATACCTCACTGTAAAAATACTCTGTTACAAGTCTCAAGTAAAGTACTTTAAATTTGTACTTAAGTACAGAACTTGAGTAAATGTACTTAGATACATTCCACCACTAGAGACAATTACAATTGGAAATTAAAGCTGCAAGCAGCGATGGACGGGCACTTGCGCCTCTGCGCACGTCGGAGTTACCGGCGGACACTGCTCCTTGCGACCGTGCATTTGCGCGGCACTCAGACACCGCAAATCGTCCAACCAATGAAAAGGGAACTCCCCACTGAGTTCAACGATACCTCACACAAGACTCTACGTCATACGGTTCATTAGCTGTAAAAAGGGGCGTGGCTAAAGTGTAGAGGGCGGGTCAAACATCACCAATTAAAAAGTAAGTCTCTGCTGAGTTTAATGATACCTCACACAAGACTCTACCTTAGATGGGTCAGCATGTATGAAAGGGGGCGTGGCTAAATCTTAGGGGGCGGGCCAAACCATCACCAATGAAGAATGAAGTATCTGCTGAGTTCAATGATAAGTCACATAAGGATATACCTTAAACGGTTCAAATGTTATGAAAGGGGGCGTGGCCTGTGTAAGTGGGCGTGGCCATAGTATAGGGGGCGGCTCAGTATCACATGTAGACCACACATTCTTTTAGGTTTAGGGGGCGGGCCAAACCATCACCAATGAAGAAGGAAGTCTCTGCTGAGTTCAATGATACCTCACACAAGACTCTACCTTAGTCTTGCCATATCATTAAAATGTATGAAAGAGGGCGTGGCTTGAACATAGGGGGCGGGCCAAACCATCACCAATGAAGAAGGAAGTCTCTGCTGAGTTCAATGATACCTCACACAAGGGTCTACATCAAAAGGGTCATTAGTTATAAAAGGGGGCGTGACCTAAACATAGGGGGCGGGCCAAACCATCACCAATGAAGAGGGAAGTCTCTGCTGAGTTCAATGATACCTCACACAAGGGTATACCTTAAACGGTTCAAATGTTATGAAAGGGGGTGTGGCCTGAGTAAGTGGGTGTGACCATAGTATAGGGGGCGGCTCAGTATCACATGTAGACCAATCATTCTACACATGGACGGGCTCTACCGGCGGACTCCACTGCTTGCGACCATGCATTTGCGCGGCACTCAGACACCGCAAATCGTCAACAATGAAAAGGGAACTCCCCGCTGAGTTCAACGATACCTCACACAAGACTCTACGTCATACAGTTCATTAGCTGTGAAAGGGGCAAAAGAATAGGGGGCAGACCAGACCCTTACCAATAAAAAAAGAAGACTGCTGAGTTCAGTGATACCTCACACAAGACTCTACCTTCAACGGGTCACCATTTATGAAAGGGGGCGTGGCTTAAGCATTTCGGGGTGGGCCAAACCATGAGCAATGAATAAGGAAGTCTGCTGAGTTGATTGATACCTCACATAAGACTCTACCATTAACAGGTTACCATTTATGAAAGGGCGCGTGGCTTAAATATTGGGGCGAGCCAAACCATCACCAATGAATAAGGAAGTCTCTGCTGAGTTCAATGACACCTCACACAAGACTCTACCTTAAATGGTTCAAATGTTATGAAGGGGGCGTGGCCTGAGTAAGTGGGCGTGGTCATAATAAAGGGGCAGCTCAGTATCACATGTAGACCACACATACTAAGTTTAATGTAAATCGGATGATGTTTGTCATATAAGTCGCATTTCCTGTTGCCAGCGGGGGGCGCTATGACCAAAAGTCAATTTTGGCCTGTACGTGTCCTCAGGCCTGGACCCTTGTCAATCTTGAGAAATTTTGGGCAGATACTACAACGTACACTCAAATTAAAACAACTTCTTTGTTCATCGCTAAACACTCAAAATGTCCGCCACACCACGCCCACACTGTCTGACGAAAAGTTTTTCTTTTAATAACTTTTCATCTTTAAGGTGTTGGGATGGTACAGACCAAGTTTGAAGTCCATCGGATGAAATCTCTAGGAGGAGTTCGTAAAAGTATAGTACCTTGACTTTTAGGCCTACTTCCTGTTGCCACTAGGGGGCGCTATGACTTTAAGTAAATATTGGTCTTTATCTGTCCTCAGGGTTGAACTCTTGTGAATCCTGAAAAGTTTCGACCCAGTTGGACAATGTACACTTGAGTTACACCCACTTCCTGTTTCGGCGGCGAAATGCACAAAACGGCCATGCCCTATGACGAAAAGTTTTTCTTTTAACAAATTTTCAACTTTAACGTCTTAAGATGGTACAGACCGAGTTTGAAGTTGATCGGATGAAATCTCTAGGAAGAGTTCGTTAAAGTACGACATGTGGAAATGGCCAAAATCACACTAATTTTGAACTTTGAAATCAAAATGGCGGACTTCCTGTTGGGTTTAGGGTATGGCTCTAATTAAGTTTTTTGTACATCATGACATGTTACATATGCGTACCAAGTTTCGTGAGTCTACGTTAAACACACTGCAGGGGCTTAATAACTTTTCATTGTTAAGGTGTTGGGACGGTACAGACCAAGTTTGAAGTCCAGCGGATGAAATCTCTAGGAGGAGTTCGTTAAAGTATAGCACCTTGACTTTTAGGCCTACTTCCTGTTGCCACTAGGGGGTGCTATGACTTTAAGTAAATATTGGCCTTTATTTGTCCTCAGGGTTGGACTCTTATGAATCCTGAAAAGTTTTGAGGTAATCGGACAACTTACACTCGAGTTACACCCACTTCCTGTTTCGGCGGCGAAAACGCACAAAATGGCCGCCCCGCCACGACTTCCTATGACGAAAAGTTTTTCTTTTAACAACTTTTCATTTTTAACATCTTAAGATGGCACGGACCGAGTTTGAAGTTGATCGGATGAAATCTCTAGGAGGAGTTCGTTAAAGTAAAAAAAAAAAAGCGCACTAATTTCGAACTTTGAAATCAAAATGGCGGACTTCCTGTTGGGTTTAGGGTATTGCTCTAATGAAGTTTTTTGTACATCTTGACATGTTACATATGTGTACCAAGTTTCGTGAGTCTACGTTAAACACACTGCAGGGGCTCAATTTTCTTAACTTTCTAGGGGGCGCTAGCGAGCCACTTTTGTGCGCCTATTCCCGAAACCCTTAAATACGTACATTTTCACCAGACTTGATGCGGCCACCAAATTTGGTGAGTTTTTGAATATGTTAAGCCCCTCAAAAAGCCAATTCATTTGACGGGAAAATAATAGAAGAAGAAGAAAGAAAGAAAGAAAGAAAGAAAGAAAGAAAGAAAGAAAGAAAGAAAGAAAGAAAGAAAGAAAAAAATAATAATAATTCCTTCAGTTTCAATAGGGCCTTCGCCGCTGTCGGCGCTCGGGCCCTAATAATAATTCCTTCAGTTTCAATAGGGCCTTCGCGCTGTCGGGCCTCGGGCCCTAATAATTCCTTCAGTTTCAATAGGGCCTTCGCCGCTGTCGGCGCTCGGGCCCTAATAATAATTCCTTCAGTTTCAATAGGGCCTTCGCCGCTGTCGGCGCTCGGGCCCTAATAATTCCTTCAGTTTCAATAGGGCCTTCGCTTCTGTTTCAATAGGGCCTTCGCCGCTGTCGGCGCTCGGGCCCTAATAATTCCTTCAGTTTCAATAGGGCCTTCGCTGCTGTCGACGCTCGGGCCCTAATAAATCCTTCAGTTTCAATAGGGCCTTCGCCGCTGTCGGCACTTGGGCCCTAAAAAGGAGTGGAGATATGCCTTTTTGAGAGACCAAGGACTGAAAATGTCCTTGTGATCAAAAACACTGTTTAACATTGTATACAGTTCTTAATTATGATATATTAATTGACATTAGGTTTCTCTCTAAATCTCCAGTATTACAGCCACTGCAGCCAGTATCGGTGCAGCAGGGATACCACAAGCTGGACTGGTAACTATGGTAATAGTGCTAACATCTGTCGGGTTGCCAACTGATGACATCACTCTCATCATTGCAGTGGATTGGGCATTGTAAGTAGCATGTGTGTTCACTTTGATCACTTTTGCCTAACAGATCCAAACTAATCACAACAGAGCAAAAACAAATGAGCCCCATCTTCTTCATCTCTTCTTCATTTGGTCAAAATGTCCCTAAATATTTCAGGTTTAACTTCAATTCATTCTCTCAAATGTCTTCCTCTTATACAGAGACAGATTCCGTACTATGGTAAATGTAATGGGGGATGCTTTGGCCACAGGCATCATGGCACACATCTGCAGAAAAGACTTCATGAAAGAGGGAGATGGGGTGAGTTTTAATTATGGCGACAGTTATTTTCTCTGCAGAAAGTGATACAACTATGAGACTTGCACATTGCACAGAATCAGAATCAGAATCAGAAAGGGTTTTTATTGCCAAGTACGTTTTTTAACACATACAAGGAATTTGTTTTGGTGTTGTTGGTGCACATCACACATTCTCTAAATGTAATAAACAATATAAGTATAGGTATAAACAATATAAGTATATGTACACAGTATGTATTAAATTAAAAATAAAGATAGAAATAAAATAAAATAAATAAAGAGCAAAGAGCATTACAGCAGAGAGAGAACAGTGGCATGAAGAGCCAGGTGGAGAGTCAGGGTGGTTTCCGGGCCTTGTTAATAAGGCTAGTGGCGGAGGGGAAAAAGATGTTCATGTGGCGTGAGGTTTTGGTCCTGATGGACCTCAGCCTCCTGTCAGAGGGGAGTGGCTCAAAGAGTTTGTGTCCGGGGTGGGAGGGGTCAGCCACAATCTTTCCAGCACGCTTCAGAGTCCTGGTGGCGTAAAGGTCCTGGAGCGGCGGCAGATTGCAGCCAATCACTTTCTCTGCAGACCGAATGACACGCTGCACTCTGCCCTTGTCCTTGGCAGTGGCAGCAGCGTACCAGATGGTGATGGAGGATGTGAGGATGTGGACTCAATGATGGCTGTGTAGAAGTGCACCATCATTGTCCTTGGCAGGTTGAATTTCTTCAGCTGCCGCAGGAAGTACATCCTCTGTTGTGCTTTCTTGACGAGGGAGCTGATGTTCAGCTCCCACTTGAGGTCTTGGGAGATGGTAGTTCCCAGGAAGCAGAAAGACTCCACAGTGTCAATTGTGGAGCCACAGAGGGTGATAGGGGCAAGTGGGGATGGGTTCTTCCTGAAGTCCACAACCATCTCCACTGTCTTTAGAGCATTGAGATCTAGATTGTTTTGGTTGCACCACTTCACCAGGTGGTCAGCCTCCGACCTGTAGGCGGACTCGTCTCCATCAGAGATGAGTCCGATGAGGGAGGTGTCGTCCGCGAACTTCAAAAGCTTGACGGACTTGTGACTGGAGGTGCAGTTGTTGGTGTACAGGGAGAAGAGCAGAGGCGAATGAACACAGCCCTGAGGGGATCCGGTGCTGATGGTCTGAGTTGGAGACGTGTTTCCCCAGCTTGACATGCTGCTTCCTGTCAGACAGGAAGTCAGTGATCCACCTGCAGGTGGAGTCAGGCACACCAAGCTGGGAGAGCTTCTCCTGGAGCAGAGCCGGGATGATGGTGTTGAAGGCAGAGCTGAAGTCCAAAAACAGGATCCTGGCGTAGGTTCCTGCAGAGTCCAGGTGCCGGAGGATGTAGTGTAGGGCCAGGTTTACTGCATCGTCTACAGAGCTGTTGGCTCTGTAGGCAAACTGCAGGGGGTCCAGGAGGGGGTCGGTGATGGCTTTGAGGTTCGAAAGCACAAGGCGCTCAAAGGACTTCATAACCACAGAGGTCAGGGCGACGGGTCTGAAGTCATTAAGTCCTGTGGTCCTTGGCTTCATGGGGACATGGATGATGGTTGAGGTCTTGAAACAGGCTGGCACGTGACATGTCTCCAGTGAGGTGTTAAAAATGTCTGTAAACACTGGAGACAGCTGATCAGCGCAGTGCTTCAAGCTTGATGGGGAGACAGCATCCGGTCCAGCAGCTTTCCTGGGATTCTGTCTCCTAAAGAGTCTGTTGACATCCCTCTTGTGGATGAAGAGAGTCGTCACTGAGGTGGGTAGGGGGTTGGAGGTGGAGACCTTTAAGGAGGGTATTGGTGGGGGGGCCCAGGACCCTGCTGAGGTGAGGGAGGTGGAGGTGATGCACAGTGGCTGTAGCTGTAGGGAGGTGTCGTGGGGGATGGTGTCAGGACTGACCTTTTGTCTTTCAAATCGACAGTAGAACTCGTTCAGGTTGTTGGCTAGGTGTCATTGAAGGAGTGGGGGGTTTTAGGCTTATATTTGGTAATCTGCCTAAGTCCTTTCCAGACAGTTGCAGAGTCATTAGCTGAGAACTGGTTTTGGAGTTTCTCAGAGTACCGTCGTTTAGCCTCCTTCACCGCCTTGCTAAACTTGTACTTTGAATCTTTAAATCTGTCTTTGTCCCCACTCCTGAACGAGTCTTCCTTAGCCAGCCTTAACCTTCTGAGTTTGGCTGTGAACCAGGGTTTGTCATTGTTGTAACTCACCCTGGTGCTTGATGGAACACAGCAGTCCTCACAGAAGCTGATGTATGACGTCACAGCCTCTGTGTACTCATCCAGACTGTTGGTAGCAGTCCTGAACACATCCCAGTCAGTAGAATCCAAACACAACTGGAGATCCTCCACAGCCTCACTGGTCCACTTCCTTGATGTCCTCACAACAGGTTTGCAGAGCTTTAGTTTCTGCCTGTAGGTGGGGATCAGGTGGACCATGACGTGGTCAGAGTGTCCAAGTGCAGCACGAGGGACGGCGTGATAAGCATCCCTGACTGTGGTGTAACAATGATCCAGAATGTTCTCCTCTCTGGTCGGGCATTTAATATGCTGTCTATATTTAGGGAGTTTCTGAGTGAGGTTCCCTTTATTAAAGTCACCAAGGACAATAACTAGGGACTCCGGGTTGGTCCGCTCCACACACAGAATCTGGTCGGCAAGCATGCGCTGCGCGTCCTGCACGTTGGCCTGCGGTGAGATGTAGACACCGATCAGAATGAATGACACGAACTCACGGGGTGAATAAAAAGGCTTACAGTTTATAATGAAATATTCCAGGTTAGGAGAACAATGCTGCTGGATCACTGTCATGTCATTGCACCAACCGCTATTGATGTAGAAACCGATTCCTCCACCTTTAGTTTTGCCGGAGAGGACCGAGTCTCTGTCCGCTCTGTAGAGTTGGAAGCCTGCCAGCTGCAGCGCAGAGTCCGGTATTAATCCATAGAGCCACGTCTCCGTGAAGCACAAAACAGCAGATGAAGAAAAGTTTCTAACCAACAGCAGTTGTAGTTCCTCCAGTTTGTTGGGCAGTGAGCGCACGTTAGAGAGGAATATTCCCGGTAATGGTGTGCGTAATCCTCGCTGGCGGGGACGCACAAGCACACCGGCCCGTTTCCCTCTCCTCAGGCGTTTCGCTGCATGAGCAAAGGTGAGCGCACCTTTGACCAGAATGTCCAAAATTTCCAGTGAAGGGAGAAGAAAAGTGGAAAATAAGTCCGATGGTGTTGTTCCCCTGAAGTTCACGAGCTCTTCACTGGTGAATGAGATACGGGTACCATCGCAAGAAACAAAGTTAAAACACAAAACAAAACAGAGCGCACCAACACACCGTGTTACCATTCTGCGGCGCCATCTTGGTGGTAAGCATTTGTGACACAAACTAAGTTTGTCATTAAAAGGGTACTTCAAAACATTGAGGAATGTTTCTGATTGATTGAGCTGTTGCGATAAAAGGTTGTCAATACTTGTCAATACTACTTTCTGAAACTATAAAACAACATGACATCCAGTGTTGGGAAAGTTCACTTTCTACATGAACTAGTTCAAAGTTCAGTTCACAAATTTTAAAATGAACTAGTTCAGTTCATAGTTCATACTTCAAAATTTTGAACTGAGTTCACAGTTCCAAAAATGAACTAGTTTATAGTTCTTTTTTTCCATATGTTGATTCAGTTCAATGTGCCGTTTCAGGTTTGCTGTGGATGTGACTGAAGTGCGGATTTTGTTTTTGAAAGCCGGCGGGCAAAGTTTGCACAGAAATGTAAGATTTTTCCCATCCTCACCGACCTTAACTTAAAACTCGTTTAAATGATCACACGAAGCCTCCTTGCTGCTTCGTCGCCTACATGCTACTGTTGCCTCCATGCTGCTTTTTGTTTTGATGACGCATGCGACGCTGCGACACTGGTGGCTGGTGTTGCCAGATTGGGTGTTTTTTTCTGCTACATATTAAGGCCTGTTTACGGTGTGTTTTAGCCGGGTTTTCGCCTGGAAGGCTCTATAGAAATCTGGCACCCTATTGAACGAAGTTAAACTGAGAGAGCGTGCCATTCACAGACACCAGAATGAACGAGTTCACAGTAACGTTCATCAGGCAGTAATACAGTATGTTCAGTTCATGTTCGCCCAAAATATGAACGAGTTCATGAACTATCGTTCAATGAACGCGTTCAGGCACAACACTGATGACATCATTTAAAGTTTCTTTAAATGTCAAAACACTCCTTAAAGCAAATATTTTGGAAGGATGTTTTTGTCTGTAATTACTTTTTTAAATGATTTATATTTACTTAATAAATTCTACACTTCTTCACAATATAATACTATAATAGTTCCTACCTAAAGCCTGCCTTCCTGACATTCTTTCATTTTTTTCTTTCACTTCCTAATTCCCTTCCTTCTTTCCTTCCTGTACCCTGTCGGCCCTCAGGTGCCTTTGATCTGTGAGCGCAAACCCCTAATGAACATCCCACCTCTGATGAACTGTCACAACAACAACGGCAACTACCACCCCCCTTCTTTAGGGGTGAAACACAAGCTTATTCCTTCTGACGTGGCACGGCTGATGGAGCTGGAGGAGGGCGTCCGGCCGCCTTCACAGAGGAAGAAGCCACCAATTCCTCCAAGGCACCTGAAAAAGAGCAAAGGACACTGCTCTATTGACATGAATGGCCTTGAGACCAACGTATAGCCTCTTGCTGGAGGGTGAAGGGGTTGTCTGTTTAGATATGCTAATTAGAACCTTGGAGCATAGGATCCTGTACAAGTGGGAGGACAGCACGGCCAGGCTCATCTTCATCTCTCATGTTATTGTGGGGGCAAATCTTATTGGTGACCTGATGTCCTGAAAACTAAGAGAAAAGCCTTGTAGCAGTGAAATGCTTTCTGTAAAACTGGACAAGTATCACACTGACAGTGGAATTTAAGACACCAAAAAAGACAACAGTATGATTTTATTGATAACAGCTCATCCTTGGTGTGGACCTTCAGTGTGAGCTCGCACCTAAACTCCCACACTCTGATTACATGTGTGAGTACTTGCATTGATATACTGATTTCTATTTGATATCTACATTTTATATATATAAGTTCTATTTTTTTTTGTGTGCAACATGTTAATAAGACAAGTGTTTGTGTCATACAAGAGACAAGACAGAATTACAAGTGTCTGGTTTGAGCTATATGATCAGGAAGCAAAGTGAAATGCCCTAATTGATTAATTTTGCCTTAACAAAGCTGGTGGTGCTAGGCTGACGGGATGAGAAGAAAAAGAGTGCTGAAGAAGATGATCAGAAACTTTACCTTTCCTTGTGGTCATGTTATAACTGTAGTACATGGGCAAAATATAGATTTGTTTGAACAGCCTTAGGAGCACTTGATCTAATTAAACTTTCCTGGCATTTCCACTGGCTATTCAACATAAACCTAGTGGTCCTTGTTTGTTGGTTGAGTGGATTTTGTTGCTATTATTTGCAATACATCAAACCAGATCTAAACATTCTATATCTACAACACATTTACTTACTTACTTACTCCTGTATTAGTTAATATAACTTCTCACTATGTTATGCATTGAAGCCATTCAGTTAAAGGTTGGATCTTTTGACAATACTCCTGCGCATACTGGCCATGAAGTAAATACAACTCTGTTGTAAAACAAAGGGGACAAAATCTACTCATTTGTCAGTTCATTTACTGCTCATCCATATATTAGACACTCCTTAGTTCACTCTATAGTGTCATCATGAGGAATTAATATTGCATTTAAGTACTGTTATTAACACATCCTCATACCTAAACAACAGAATAGGTCAATTGTCAATGATATATATGACCGTTTTTGTTTACTGCAGCACGGTGGCCGTAACACATGATCGCCAGTGGAAATTTTAATCATGTGACCGTTCTAGTTAACATAACGGTTGCAGTTTTAAACACCGGAAATGGAACTAGTTTAGGCAACAAAAATACTTAGGGTTAGTAAAACATCAGGGATTGGCTTAAAATTTGTCAGGTAAAACTACTAAAACGAGGATGTAATGTGACATCACAGACACTGCTTCACAGACTAAGGTCCTTAAACTTGATTAATTTCAAAAGTTAACTAATGGCTTCACACAGACACCCAGTCTCCTGTGTTTTTTGGCCTATTCACTACCCCGACTTGCCTCCTTACGTGGAATTTGGCGCCCTAATTCTTTTCCATCTTATTTCCTTTGCTGTCAAAATAATTAATACAACTACGAGATGGCGCTACCCAACAAGAAACCCACCTATGATCATTTCTGGGTGAGAACGGGCTGTGTATTAAGATAGATGTGAAAAAATCTGAAACCTATATCCTTTAAATCTGAATTTTCACATGTGCAATTTCTTGTTGGTACATTTTACTCTAAAGACATAATATAAAGCCTTCCTTGCGTGCTAACCCAATAATGTAATGATTTCCTGAAAATGTAATAACACCTAAATATTTTATGAAATTTGCACTTCAGTAATGTAATATAACCCAATAATGTAGTATTTTGATCAAATAATGTAATAAAATGTCCTAACTGATACTGTAGTACAGTTTTACTGATATTGTAATACCTTTCAGGTGGGCCATTTATTTTCTCCAAAACTGATAATGTCATAATTTTGACAGAAAATGTCAAAAAAAAGGCTTTCTTTCTTGGAAATGTAAAATGTGCAGGTATACAAAAGTATACAAGGATAGTCCATTTAACCAGAGTAAATTTTAGATTAGACATCATCAGAAGATGATAAAAGCTGCAGAAGATGGCTAACGTTACACAAGCAATGCAATTCAATCTCCATTAAATGTTATTTTTCATGTGAGCCAACATTGATTCTTGTTAAATGAAGTGTCTCCTTTGCCTGATCTTATGTAATTTCTGCATTTAAAAAGGGTTTCAAATTTAATTTGAAATGAAGAAAAAAGTTTACCTAAACTCTAAAAAGTATAAATGACCTACAAATATGTAAGAAATTCACAATAATGTAATAATGTAGGGTTTTACATTGTCGCTATTTTTTTATTTTTTATTACAATATTAGTCTGACCCTTTTATTATATTATTGGTCAAGTTATTACATTATTGGGTTTTATTACATTTCCGATCAGGTAAAGTGCAAGTTTTATTAAAATTATATTTATTTATATGATATATTCATATTTCATTACATTTTCAGGGAATTATTACGTTATTGGGTTGTACAAGACTCCAATTCAATCTGGTCAAATCTGTGCACAGTAACAGTCAGATATTTTAGAGTGGAACAGGCTGCCAACATTTTGTCTCATGGAAAAATAACCGATGTATTCTAAAATGTGTTTTGCATCTCTACTGGCTTATATTTATTATATTGGACATAATGTATGCACTAGCTGCATATTGGAGACAAATAAGAAATGAGCAGTGACACTGCCCTGTGTGGAGAACCTGCTGAAATATTGATGTTCTGGCAAATGTCAGAAAACGCAGTCTTTTTGAGCCTTTTTAAATAATTTATTGCTGTGTTTAGTGACTGTATAAGTGACAATACTATACTGCTGTATGTGAAAGTGACACTGCATTCATAGCAATATAGTGATAGGTTGAGTACTTTCAATGTCCTGTAAAAATATTTACAAGGGTGTGTTTCCCTGACGCCGTCATCCTGCCACTGTGGGTCAGAACAGCTTTATAAGCGGTAACCAGCATATGAGCATCACTCTCCTGTGCATGGGGTGCCTTGCCAGTGGGACATGAACACGAAGGGAGGTTTTAGCCAGATGTCCGTTACCTTCCACTTTCTTTGTGTTGGCATTTTAAACTCTGGTCAATTTATGAGGACTATGGTTAACTGCTCCTTAGATTTCTGCAGAGTAAATCGAGACAGCTAGCTAGACTATATGTTGAATCTGAGTTTTCTTTGCACAACTAAAACAACCTTTGAACGTACACATGTTCCACTCAAACAAGTTCCATCCTGAGGCTGTTTTGCAGAGGCACCATTGCTCCGTCTGGTGATTGGTTTAAAGAAATGCCAATAAACCACAGCATGTTTTTCTCCCATCCTGGAATGCTGTGTGGTCTCGCCAGACCCTCCTCTGCAGCGCTGTGGGGAAGGTCTGACAATGTAAGACTACAAAAGGAGTGACTCACGTGCACTAACAAGCACACACGGCCTGCCCGGCTACTATTTCAATTCAATTACATTTTATTTATAGTATCAAATCATAACAAGAGTTATCTCAGGACAATTTAGAGATAGAGTAGGTCTAGACCACACTCTATAATTTACAAAGACCCAACAATTTCAAACCTCAGTGATCAGAAAAACTTATTTTAGGACCTCGGACAGACCCAGGCTCTTGGTAGGTGGTGTGTGATGGTGATGGTTGGGGGTGTGATAAACAGTGGCAATAATAGTCACAATAAAGATAATGGAACAATGACCAATAGTAAAGTAGTAGTTCATGGCATAGCAGGGCACTGCAGGGTGTTACAGGATGTAGCAGGGCGTAGCAGGGGGCGTAGCAGGACGTAGCAGTGCACTGCAGAGCGTAGCAGGGTGTAACAGGGCATAGCAGGGAACGGAGCAGGACCACCAGGACAGCTGCAACCATGATTTAGGTGCCACCCTGCCAAGGAAACAAAAAACATAAGGACTCCGGGGAATAAGCCAGAGCCCAGAGCTAAATTAGTAACAAGCATTTCTGGGACTAGGATGCACACAGATGGAAAGAGAGAGGAGAGAGAAGCTCAGTGTGTCATAGGAAGTCCCCCGGCAGTCTATAACTAAACAGCATAATTAAGGGAGACAGGTTAGAACTCTCCCCTGCCAGATCGGGCTGTACTGGCCTGCCTCCCTCTACTTTGATTATATAATTGATTATATGGTAGATTAATCTGACGACTATGAAGAGAAGGGGGGCTGCGTCTGCAGACACACACCCTGCCCTGCCGGTTTGGCTGAATGCTGCAACTCCTCACTCCCTAAATATAAGCTTTATCGAAGAGGAGAGTTTTAAGTTTACTCTTAAATGTGGTGACGGTGTCTGCCTCCCGGACCCAGACTGGGAGCTGGTTCCACAGGAGAGGAGACTGACAGCTGAAGGCTCTCGCTCCCATTCTACATTTAGAGACTCTAGGAACCACAAGTAACTCTGCATTCTGGGAGAGCAGTGCTCTAGTGGGACAATAAGGTACTATGAGCTCTTCGAGCTAGTTAGGTCAGGAGAAGGATTTTAAATTCAATCCTGGATTTTATAGGAAGCCAATGCAGAAAAGCTAATACAGGGGAAATATGATCTTTTTTCTTAGTTCTTGTCAGAACACGCGCTGCAGCATTCTGGATCAGCTGGAGAGTCTTAAGGGACTTATTTGGGCAACCTGATAGTAAGGAATTACAGTAGTCCAGCCTGGAAGTAATGAACGCATGGACTAGTTTTTCAGCATTGTTTTGAGACAGGATGTGCTTAATTTTGGCAATGTTATGAAGATGAAAAAAGGCTGTTCTTGAGGTTTGTTTTAAGTGGGTGTTAAAGGATATATCCTGATCAAAAATAACTCCTAGATTTCTGACAGTAGTGCTGGAGGCCAGGGCAATACCATCCAGAGTAACTTAGTGATGAGTAATAGTATGATCTGGCATTTCTGAAGGCCTTCCTATTGGTTTTCAGACTGTCTTGTCAATCTAAACGAGATTCTTCCAGTTTGGTGGAACGCCATTTACTTTCAAGTTTTCGCGAGATTTGTTTTAATTTGCGAGTTTGGGAGTTATACCAAGGTGCTAGTTTCCTTTGCTTCATCATCTTCTTTTTGAGGGGAGCAACAGAGTCTAAAGTTGTCCATAGGCAGGCCGTAGCACTGTCTACAAATTAGCAATTTGGGAGGGACTAAAGTTAACATAAGAGTCCTCTGTTATATTAAAGCACAACATTGAGTTAAATGCTGTTGGAATATCTTCCTTTAATTTAGCTATAGCACTCTCAGATAGGCATCTAGTGTAGAAGCTTTTATCTAATTTCGTATAGTCGGGTAGTAAGAATTTGAAAGTTATTAAAAAATGGTCTGATAATAAAGAATTCTGCGGAAATACTATTAAATCTTCAATTTCGATGCCATATGCCAGCACAAGGTTGAGGGTGTGGTTAAAAAAAAGTGATTGGCCTTATGCACACTCAGACTAAAACCAATTGAACCTAGTAGTGAGTTGAAAGCAATACTAAGGTTATTGCTGTCAACGTCCACATGGATATTAAAATTGTCTGATTTAAGGACTACAAATGATAAAAACTCTGAGAATTCAAATAAAAATTCAGAATATGGACCTGGAGCTTGGTAAACAACAACAAATATAATTGGCTGTAATGGTTTTCATGTTGGATGTTGAAGATTAAGAACAAGGCTTTCAAACAAGTTATAATTTAGTTTAGGTTTAGGATTAATTAACAGGCTTGAATCAAATATGGCTGAAACTCCCACTCCTTGGCCTGAGCCTCTATGAATTTGAGTATTATTATGACTGGGAGGAGTGGCTTCATTTAGACTGACATATTCTTCATGGCACAGCCATGTTTCGGTAAGACAGAATAGATCAATTTGATTATCTGATACCAAATCTTCTACTAACACTGCTTTAGAAGACAGAGATCTAATATGCAATAGTCCACATCTAATTTTCCTATTCTGTTCTATCATTGCAGTGGTAGTTTTAATTCCAATTAAGTTGTATAGCCCCTCTTTTGTTTACCTTTGATTTAACCGATCTGAGTCGGGGGACAGACACCGTGGTTATGGGACTATGAGTGGGCAACTGCTCCAACGGAAGCACAGAGGAGCACGTAGCACTGCACCTCTGATTACTAATATCAAACTTGGGTTAAAATTGAATAAAAAACAGCTGCTATAATAATATTTTGAATGTCATTTAGCCCATTTAAGGATTGTTGAACTTTAAAGCTTTTCAAATGTGAGGTTTTGTTTTTTTGTAATTTTTTCTTTTCTCTACAAATGAAATGAGATTTTTGAATTGTTGATCCGACAACATTAACTGCTTAAATGTATGGTTCTGCAACATTTACATGGAAAAATTCAGTTTGACTTCTGTGAATGTATTTTTTAAAATAAAGCACAAAAACACAATTATAAGACATATTAAGCGTGTAAAGATATGCTATACTAACCAGCCCAAAAATGGAACTAAAGTAACTTCATCTGGTATCCTGCACCAGAAATATGTAACTCTGCCACTCAGCACAATACAATAATGGGCCTGGAAGATGACATTCACAGGTTCATTCCATTTTAAAAGCGTATTCTTTCCTTGACACAATGCAGTCCAATGCATTAAGCACAAATTATGTTTCCTGTTCCTCCTCCATCTCTTCTCTTTTAAAGGGGAGGTCAGTGTTTCCTGTGCCGATGTCCAACACCTGCAAGTTGGACAGGTGTGCTAAAGAGCTCTCGTCCACAGAGTCCACAGACAGGCGGTTAAACCTGAAAAAGTAAAAAAAAGAAGCAGGTGTGACGTGTTTATCCTTACTTGACAGTTGATGAAAATAGGAAGTTGTTATGAAACAATCCAATCACGATTGTTCCGTGGTTTGTATCCTATCATCTACTAGGCTTGACCTTTGTGAGTTGATTCTGAAGGCAGTTATGAGCTTGGAGATAAAAGTGACATGAAGCAAGGTTTAAAAGATTAATGAGAAACATAAGGATATATACATTTTCTAACAATTGCTCGCAGATACATTTCTGTTTTAATAATACCAATTAAAACAGACGAGAGAGGCTTTGTTCAGAGTTTTCGCAGAATGGAATGTAGTCACAACAGCATTTAATGACCTTTCAGAGGCTAAAAGCAAAAATCCTGTCGAGCAACAGAGATAGTTAACACCAAGGTTACAATGTAACAAAGCGTTCTCTATCATATCGAGACTATCTCTCCACCGTCACATATTCCATATGTACGGGGAACTCTTTAAAGGGGTGATAGAATGCAAAACCGATTTTACCTTAGTCATAGATGAATAACAACAGTTTGGTGGGTTAATAGGACATACATAGAACCTCAAAATCCCATTGACACCTCTTTCCTCTGCAAATCTCACAATTTGAAACTGCCTCTGAAAACAGGCAAATCTCAACGAGTCACCAAGTTGACGTTAACTCAGTGACTCCCCCTTATTTGGCTCTAGTCTCTATCTTTGTCACGCCCCAACATTTACATATGTTACACCAATGATCTGAGATCAGGTAGTCTTCTGAATAGGTCGCACAGATCTCAGAAATTGTATACATTGTTCATCTGCTATTTTATCACTAAATTCATTTCAGAGACTTTATTATGCAAGAAATCAACTATGTAGAGGTCAAATATGGGCAGTTTTCTGAAAATTGATGGCTAATTGCAAATTTTGTCCGACTGCGTGTCAGAGTTCAGTGGCCGGTGCTGCCTGGGTTGCTGCCTCGCCACTCAGGCTGTCTTCCTTCACAGACCCCGGCCTGCTGTGAGATAGATGGAGCTCAGTCACAGCGCACGGTGCTCCATACCCACGCAAAGTCACTGTTTCTCGGTTAATGGACTACCAAACGCCGCTGCCCTGACAGAGCTCCAGGGCCTGCAGCTCCCCTCTTCCTGCTAAATGGCCGGTGTAAGCACGGTCAGTGAGCTTGTTACGCCTGCAATCTCTTACCACAGGTTCCAGTTAATCTTATAATGGATATGTGTGTTGAGTTATTTAAACAAACGATCGGGGAAATAAACACCTCTTGTCCGCGAGTCTCATTGATAGAGCCCGTGGCTAGATCGGACAAAAGTGTTAGCTAAGCTTTGTAAGACCTTGGGGTAGCTGTAATATAAGTGGTGTGACGAAATTCAAACTGTAAATATACTGTAGTTATGCCGAAAGTGTAGCTAGCTAACTAGCCGCGATCTGTACACATAGCTAGGATTGAAGGGACACTAGCAGCTAACGAAACCCCTATAATTCACATAAATGCATTAAATTGAAATTTGACACAATTGTTAGCTTTATAAGACCTTGAGGTAGCTGTAATATAAGTAGCGTGACAAAATTCAAACTGTAAATATACTCTAGTTATGCCGAAAGTGTAGCTAGCTAACTAGCCATGACCTGCACACATAGCTAGGATTGGAGGGACACTAGCAGCTAACGAAACCTCTATTATTCACATAAATGCATTAAATTGAAATCAGACACAATTGTTAACTTTATAAGACCTTGTGGTAGCTGTAATATAAGTGGCGTGACAAATTTCAAACTGTAAATATACTGTAGTTATGCTGGCAGCTGGCAGCCGGCCAGCTCCGTGGAGCTCCGCGGAGCCCCAAGCCCTGTTAGTCCAGTAACCGAGAACCGGTGACTTTCACTGGGTATGGAGCTTGCCGCAAATTAGCAATTAGCCATACATTTTCGTGAAACTGCCCATATTTGAGCTTTATATAGTTGATTTCTTGCATAAAAGTCTCAAAAGTGAATTTAATAACGAAATAGCAGACAAACAATAAGCAGTGTCTGAAATATGAGACCTGCTGTCTCATCTCCAATGTATTTGTATGTGGTTCGCTCAAACCAATCAGCACGCAGCTCATCTAAATATTCATGAGCATACCATATTTGGAATAAAAACTCTTGTTACAAATAGGGCCATATTCACAGGGTAGTTAAGGGCCCATAAAATAGCCAAAGTTTTGGCTATTTCCACATGTCGTACTTTAACGAACTCCTCCTAGAGATTTCATCCGATCAACTTCAAACTCGGTCTGTGCCACCTTAAGATGTTATAGATAAAAATTTGTTAAAAGAAAAACTTTTCGTCATAGGGCGTGGCCGTGGCGGGGACAGTCATAGCGCCCCCTAGTGGCAACAGGAAGTAGGCCTAAAAGTCAAGGTGCTATACTTTAACAAACTCCTCCTAGAGATTTCATCCAATGGACTTCAAACTTGGTATGTACCATCCCACCACCTTAACAATGAAAATTTATTAAAAGAAAAACTTTTCGTTAGACGGTGTGGGCGTGGCGGCCATGTTGAGTGTTTAGCGATGAACAAAGAAGTTGTTGTAACTTGAATGTACATTGTCGTATCTGACCGAAATTTCTCACGATTGACAAGGGTCCAGGCCTGAGGACACCTACAGGCCAAAATAGAATTTTGGTCATAGCGCCCCCCGCAGGCACCAGGAAATCTGCCTTATATGACAAACATCATCCGATTTACATGAAACTTATAATGTGTGGTCTACATGTGATACTGAGCCACCCCCTATAATATGATCACGCCCACTTGATCAGGCCACGCCCCCTTTCATAACATTTGAACCGTTTCAGGTAGAGTCTTGTGTGAGGTGTCATTGAACTCAGCAGAGAGTTCCTTATTCATTGGTGATGGTTTTTCCCACCCCCTATGCTTAAGCCACGCCCTCTTTCATAACATTTAAACTGTTTAAGTTATACCCTTGTGTGAGGTATCATTGAACTCAGCAGAGACTTCATTCTTCATTGGTGATGGTTAGACCACCCCCCAAGCTTTAGCCATGCCTCCTTTTATAACTAATGACCTGTTTGATGTAGACCCTTGAGTTAGGTATCATTGAACTCAGCAGAGAGTTCCTTCTTCATTGATGATGGTTTGAACCGCCTCCTATGCTTTAGCCACGCCCCTTTTCACAGCTAATGAACCGTATGACGTAGAGTCTTGTGTGAGGTATCGTTTAACTCAGCGGGGAGTTGCCTTTTCATTGTTGATGATTTGCGGTGTCTGAGGTCCGCGCAAATGCACGGTCGCAAATGCACGGTCGCAAATGCACGGTCGCAAGGAGCGGCGTCCGCTGGTAACCCCGACGCGCGCAAGGCGCGAGGGCCCGTCCATCGCTGCTCAAAGCTTTAATGACTGTTTGAGTTTGAGAGCAAGGTTTTGAGGGAAATTATTACAAAATGTAAACGTAAAATGTATGAGAAATGCTCTCAAATTGAAAGAATGCGCTCTTGAATAAAGAAAGGAATAAACTCCATATAAAGATAGCTATGCATCAAATCCGTTTCTGTAATTTTAGCTTTTCTAATATTAAAATAATTTAAATTGCAAATTTGAATATCTTTAATGAATTTTGTTAAATATGTGATTTGAGTCAACACTTTCTTCTCAATGAAATTACAAAGTCTACCCATAATGTTTCTCATAAAAGTATCAAATCACCTGTTAAAAGACACCAGAATACAGAAAATTACATTTACTCTCTTCAAAATGTTGTGATTCTCTGAGACCGAGACAAGACAGAGTAAAAATAAGTACTACAACACGCAAGTGTCGCAGGCCGGGTTGAGAGTGTAAACAAAGAGAGAGGGCTAACGGCTAGGCTAAAGCTAACTCCTTATCGGATATTACTACACAGCGTTTTTCAAAATGGATGAACTGCGGCTGCAGATCACTGATTGGATTATGGACTGCAACATCATGATTTTCACGGAAAGAACATGGTAAGAACAGCTGGCATTTGCAATTTTGCATTGCTGCCTTCTGGAACTAGTCCATTAATGTAACATGACAATTCTGTCTGATACATGGGAAAATCTATAAGTTTTGTAGGGTTTATTATTGGAAGTTGTGAATTGGTTCAGAATCTAAGAAGATAGAAATCACAATTTATACATGAAACGATTTTTTTCTAACACCTCTAATTACCAGTAACATGACTATTAAGTCTAATATCTACAACCTCCTGATTGATAAGAAATGGTTTATGTGTCTCTTACCTGAGGAAGATGCCTTTGATATTTGGAGTGCCTTCAAATGCTAAAGCAGGAACACTAGAGATGTGGTTACTTTGCAGGTAAAGGTACTCCAGAGACTCAGGCAGGTCAGAGGGAATGTGTGACAGCTGGTTGCCAGACAGATCCAGCGTCTAAAATTACAAGGTCCACAATGAAAAAATAACATTTTCAGTGATCTATGTGATAAATGGTTGTAAACTGAGAAGACTTATACAAAAATATGCTTTCTATTTTTAACTAATATCCTTTTTCACTGCAGGAACAAATCTAAACCATTGCCATAGGTTCTGCTTTTGCTTCCACAGTTTTTTGTCTGCTTTGGGTGCAAGTATTACAAACTCACTTCAGTACTTTGAGAAATATCTGTGTGGCTGGTTAATTGACTCACTTGCAGTAACTGTATATGCTGAGATTGTTTAGCACTGCAAACCTGCACACTCTCCTCGACCTGAATTGACTCGGATGCTTGTGAATCCAGCTCCACTACATACTCGCTGCATTTGGCACTTCCTGTACATGCTACACTTCTGCCCATACTAAAAAAAACAGAGGAAGGATAATGAAGCATAAATTACTTTACTTCCACGTAATACCAATACATCCTTTTAGTGTGCCCTCTACTCTTGTGGCCATAAGGTGGCCTAAAACCGCTAATACTCAAGAACATTTGATATATTTCGAGGTCCAAGTAAATACAAAGGTAACATAACACTTCCTGGCAATAGAATATATGCATACATATATCTGAAATGATTTGTAAAACACATTGGAAGTGCAAGGAAGAACCCCATAGTAAAGAATCACAAGAGTCCAGGTTGCAAGTTCCTGCATTGGACAAGAGTGACACAACCTGCAGTGACAAAATCTTGCAGTAATATCGTTTCTTCCTCCCCCAACCACTCACTGTGAGCGCACTGAGCTCCATCCAGGCTCCCTGGTAGGCTGAATTCAATTTCAGCTGGTTGTCGCTCAAGATGAGCTTTCGTAGCTTCTCCATGCCCATCAGTGCACCTTCTGGTATGGAGTTCAAGTGGTTGTTCTTGATTTCAAGCACCTGCAGGCTGCGTGGAAGGCCAAGGGGCATCAAATGAAGGCTGTTCCCTGAAAGATCCAGGGTTTCCAGAACACGCAGCTTCCTGAACGCTTCACGGTGCAGCTTGGGGCTTGTCAGCTTGTTGTAGCTGAGGTTGAGTTCAGTCAGGGTGTACAGCAGGGCCAGGTCGTTACGGCCAATTTCAGTAATAAGGTTGTGTAGCATCATTAGCGTCTTGGCCCTCTTAGGCAAGCCCCTGGGAATCCGCTCTAGCAAGTTGTTGTACATGTGAAGAGTGTGCAATTTTTTCAAGCCCTATTGAAAATGCAAATGTGTTATGCAGAAGGTCAAATTTGTCAGATGCTGACAGAAAAGCAGTTCATGATATGCAGAACATATAATCTCTTCCATTCTGTTCCTACAAGAGTTATGGTTAATTAAAATACAATCTGAAATGTCCAAGTTTTTACACAACTCAGCTATCATGTAAAAGATCCAAAATAATATGAAATTTAAAAGAAATATACCTGGAAGGCAGTCGGGTGGATGGAACGTGAGCGCAGCTTGTTATTGTTGAAGAAGCAGGTACTCAAGGTTTCGGACAGAAGTTAGAGCGTCTCCAGGGATGCTACGGATGGAGTTCTTCTCCAGGTGTAGCAGCACTAGATTGCGAGGCAGACCCTTGGGTACGACGCTCAGGTTGTTATTTGACAAGTCTAGATACTCCAGGCTGCTCAGTTGGCTGCCAGGGGAGGAGGAGAGAAAGTCATCAGATCAGTTCTGTCTGATTTTTGTCTGATGCTGCAACACAATAATTCCTATAGTCTTTGTTAAGTGATGCTCTTGTCGTGTACACACTTAAAAACACATAAATCAAGGATTTTCTTCTTTAACACTTGGCAATAGCATCAATTTGTTAGAATATGTTAACCCCTGGGGGTTTGTCCACCTGAAAGTTTCATTGTCCATGCCCTCATTGCTGATAAGGTTGTTCTGGAGATACAGCTCTCTGAGGTTTGGTAAGTTGTCAAAGGCCCCCACTGGGATTTTCTCCAGCTTGTTACTCTGTAATAATTTACCATAATTATGAATATGAAGAAACAAGATGTATATCATTCACCAGAGCATGTCAGCGGAGCACAAGCAAGAGGGGAGCGCGAGGATTTCTGATGGAGGGCAGATCAAATTTTCAAAATGTTGTGGCTTCACCTTATTTCCTGCTCCAATTTTGCTCCAGTACCTCTGGTACCATGAGTTCAAAGCATGCCCGAGCCCTATGTTACTGCAGCACAATCCATGCAGATGGACGGTGCCTGCCCTGCCTCCACGACCACTAGCGAACGTGTCATCCGACTGATTTTTTGCTGGCGGACAGGCCTGGATTGGCTAATTGGGAGCACTGGGAGAATTCCCTGTGGGCCAGTCTGTATTTTTTGTCATATTGGAGGCTTTTCCGATACTGGTATCGGTATTGGAAGATCTCTATTATGAATCAAACTTTTTCTTGTAGCTCCTTAGCAGCAGCCACTAGTCCAGTCAAAGAATTAGAACTAACATTAATGAAGAGTATGGTGTAGACCTGCTCTATATGAAAAATTCCCTTTGATAATTAATGATGCCAGATGATTCAGCACTACATTAATGAATATGACTTGACTTTATCAGAAAGCTTTGTAAAAAAGAGATTTGTGCTGAGAATTATGATAATTTTTTAAAATTTGATTTAGTGTCAGAAGCAGAGTCAGTAGTGTGCGAGGGATATATGCTGACAGTGTGGAACGCACATCTACTGCAAGCTTTTGTAACACAGTGTGGGAACAAGCAAACATGATCATATTAGTTACAATATAATCACTTTCTATGCCCAAATGTTGTGCTAGTGACCCATTATGCCTTTTATCCTCGAATGTACTGTAGGATAGTAAAAATGCTATATACTATATAATAGTGTATAAGCCCACGATTGAAAGGGAACAGGATGAAAGTAATATGAAATCTTATACAAAGTAAAAACATAGATGATGGTGTCATTAGAAAGTGCATTAGTATTTTATGTTATTCTTTGTCTTTTTATTTTGTATTTTTATTTATTCTTTTATTTCCTTTTAAGGTTTGGATATCTGTGAACACGTATGTGTATTAGATTCTGATATTGTTGAACATCATTGTGTTGTGTTATTAAGATGTTGTTAACATCTACATTGCGAAGCAACACTTACTGTGGTTGCACTTAATTGGAAATGATGATATTTTACAACAATATAACTACAAGGCTGTAGCGAACAGTGCGCTATTGCAGACTTATATACTATAGTTTTAATTACATTATTTTAATATAGTCAGTCGTGAAGTAAAGTGGGCCGGTCTACGGCATGAAACTCCAGGGCTGAAAATTACTGTCCCACTCCAGACCTGATGGCGGAGCTCTGGGTATAAAGGTGGGCGCCATTTATCTGATAAATACTACGCACCTTTTTTATTTTCTTCTTTTTTTTGGAGTGACCAGTAAGTAAATTTAGTGGAGTGAGGTGAAATCTGAGTTGAGCACAGAGCGATATTGAGGAGGGCAGCCTGGGGAGCGGAGGGAACAAACAACTCTGTGAGCAAGGAGCAACAATTCTCCCCGCTCCACTCCACTTACATGCTCTGTCATCCACCTAACTGCTAACTGCAAACTTAACAGGTGCTGGACCTTGAGATGAAGACGATAAAGGCTGGAGGGCAGGTTCCTCGGGACAACTCCCAAGCAGTTGCTGGACATGGTTAGGATCTCCAGGTTGTCAGAACCATTGAACGCATGATCAGGAAGCCCTGCGTCACTCAGCTTGTTGTTATGGAGATACACAGACCTGGGAGCCATGATCAAGGGACATTGCCACGTGTAAATGAACATGATTTCAGGAACAAGTGGTAAATTTACACAAACACACACATTCCTACCTCAGTTTTGGTTTATGGCCAAATGTATATAGGTAAATCCTTGTGAGCTTATTGGCAGCAAAATCAGCACTAACCAAAGAGGGTGGTAGGACTTTTGGTGCTGAGGTGAGCTGCAAGCACGACAAAAGAAGCAAGACAGGACATTGTTACTGTAGAGATGGCAATGTCCACCAGTCGTTTGGTTGATAAGTCTACCGCATCAGTCTTAAGTGTATTCTCTCAACCAATATTGGAAAATTTCCAAGAAATTTTGTACAGAAATTCATGGTGCCCGGATGATATTTTCTAATGACTTTTGTGACTTTACATCTTGTTCCACCAGCAGGTCAATGTTTGTAGAGTAACTTATCGAGTGAAACTCTTTTAATTTTAAATACTGATCCACTGTCTTTTCATCTAGTCACATCAGGTAAAACTTTCAATTTATAATTAACTTTGACCAAATTCCTGCAAAACTAACGACATTCTCATCCTCAGCTGACTCAGCTGAGCTGTGTTAAATGCTAATTAGGGAACATTAGCATGCCAGTACATGAAAATAAGATGGTAACCCTGGTAAACATCAGCATGTTAAAATTGTCATTGGGTGGCTGTAAACTAGTAATCTTGTTTTTAACCATGTATGATCACACACTTCCCAAAACATTAATCAAGTAGTTTTAGTTGCCCCATAGAGGTGGCAGAAAAAACACAAATATGAATGCTTATCTGAATTTTTGTGATGGGCATATGGTTGTTTTAGAAGGCAATGACAAACTACCTATATTGTGGTTTAAGTATGAAAACTTGTTGGATTTTCATTTCTGTCCTCCCTAAAGAAGTGGGCACTGCTGTATGGAAAGCTGTGTACCCCTTTAAATAAGCAAGGTTTTCTTCACTTTTGTGACTCCTACCAGAATGAGCGCTATTGTACAAATAGCAAATCTGAGAAACACTGGTGAGATTACATGTTCATTTAGAGCTCTCTCCTTTATAACATTGATTAAAGCAGAATGGGTGTCTTTGAGGCTTACTGAGCACTTAAAACCCTCTATTCTTCCTGTATCCTGTTTGCCTGAAGGCACAAACAAATGTGTCCATCCTTTCTGTGTCACTTTGTGTCCAAAAGCGTCAGTAACATTTTAGCTCTTACCAGCTGGCACTGCCATACTGGGAGTGATTACAAGCATAAGCTTGCATAGTGTATGAGATGAGACTGCCACCTCTTTCTCTGCCAGCTGGCATTATGTTAGTGTATAGAATAGAGTAAAATGATTGTGAGATGGATACAGAAAAGATAAAGTAGCATTGAGAATCAACATATGAAAGTCTGGTGTGTGTGACTCACCTTGTTATTTGCCAAGTATAAATAATTCAGCTGTTCAAGCATCTCAAAGCCTTCATCTTCAAGGCCTATAAAGAGAAAAATTAATCAATTTACCTTCCATCACAAACCGATAAACAAGTATACACTGTTAGTAGTTTAGTTTTCATCAGGCTACACATCAAAGTCAGCTCAAAATTCTATTTATTTATTCTATTTTATTATTTAGAATGTATTTAACCAGAGTATTCTAGATCACATAGAGACAAATATCTCAGTCAAAGCATCCCCAACCTTATGTACCTTCCTCCAACTCCTTCAATCTAATTTTGAAAACATTGAAAGAGACCATCTCCCCTAGACCCAAAACAGATTGCAGCAAATTCCAAGCTGCAGGAGCAACATACCTAAAAGCCCTTTTTTCCATTTCAAGATGGACTTTGGGGACAGATAGCAGGAGTAAGTCTTGCGAATATGTCACGGAGCAGAGCCGGTAGCTTCCAGCATTTTTCAGATGGATGAATAGATATGAAGGAAACAACTTAAGAATTGTCTTATAAATAAACACATGCAGGCCAGGCGCCTGGTTAGCTCACCTGGTAGAGCGGGCCCCCATACATAGAGGTTTACTCCTTGACGCAGGAGCCGCGGGTTTGACTCCAACCTGCAGCCCTTTGTTGCATGTCATTCCCCTTCTCTCTCCCCTTTCAGGTCTAAGCTGTCCTATCCAAATAAAGGCCTAAAATGCCCCAAAATAATCTTAAAAAAAAAAAAACACATGCATGCCAGTGATTAAGTCTTCAGATGAACAAAGCCAGCCAACCACCCCAAGCATACAGCAATGATGAGGGAGGGCCTCAAGATTTATAATGAACCTCAATGCTCTATGCTATACAGTAACTAAGGAGTAAAGGCATTGAGAAGAAGCATGCATATATATAAAACATCACCATAGTCAATCACATAAGTAGCAGCACATTCTCCCTTTTGTATTAAAAGAAAAGCAAGACTTATTTCTGAAAAAAAACCCTGCATCAGCTTCAAGTCTGTGAATGTGATAATTGATTTCAATTAATTTGAAGGCATTTAAAAAAAAAACTGTGATGAAATTTCTTAAAGCTCCAATCAATCCTGTTTTAAAGTGCTCATATTATGCTTTTTCCCTTTCCTTTATTGTGTTATATACCTTTTGTGTGAGTCCACCCCAAAGGCACTTACATTCTCCAACAGAAAACACTGTTCACAAACTGCTCCAAACAGCTCTATTGTAGTCCAGCCTTTACTTCCGTGACGAACGTGCGTCACTTTGTAACACACGCCACATGCCTAGCTGCTAGTGTGGCACGCCCTCATACTCTGCTTCTGACTGGGTAGTAGTCCTTACCTAGCTACTGCGCATATGCGACTCCCAACAAAGATGAAATAGAAGTGTGATGCCTCACTCGGTAGCTAAAACAGAGAGCTCAACACACAAGGTGAAAAGACGAGCTGCAGCAATGTGCAGTACAACAACAACAACAAAAAATACAATTATAAACCTGAAAATGAGCATAATATGAGCACTTTAATGTAACATGTATCTGTATATTCATATGTTAGGCAATTATTTTTTCTTAAAATAGGCTAGTTGTGTTTTTTCTTAAAAACAAAACAAATATACAGCTTTAATTTGCATATTCTATATTATGCATATGCAAAAATAGAAAGGGGGGCAGCAATTGTATCAGGTTGGCTGTGGTCACCCCTTGGCGGCATCACGGCTGTAATTACCATCTGTGGTAAGCAAGTTGTTCTGAAGGTTGAGAGTCTCAAGCTGGTGCAGATGGGAAATGTGCTCCACTGTTATCTTCTCGATTTTGTTGTTCTGGCATCAGGGGACAAAACACAGAGAGTAAATACCATGGCAGGCGAGAGTTTGCACTGGTATCTCCCTAATTTTCTGAGCAGTATTACAAAATGTGGATGTGTATTACTATTTATGTGTGTGTGCAATTGTGTGAAAGACCTGAAGAGAGAGCTGGCGAGTTTTGTCAGATAGCTTGGCGGGGAACTCTGTGAGGTCAACTCCAGCACAGTCTACTGCCCCTTCGGCCGTACAGCTGCACTCTGGCGGACATTCAAGCGGCTCAGATTTCGTCACCACTGTTCCAGTGTCGGTCTCCTTTATTGGCTCTTCCTCCTCCTCTTCTTCTGGTTTAAAAGGGGCCTGGCAATGCACCAACATCCAGGCCAAGAGCAGCACACTCAGGGCCTGTAGGATGGAATGCTTGGGAAAGGCCATGGTTACTGCTCAGCTCTCCTGTTGCACAAGCACATGGACACTTGAGTTAAAAAAAATCTGATGAATCTGATGCTTTTTACATATTTCTGTGTTGTCTGAAATAAAATCACATGGTACCTTTACCACATTACTGTGCCCTCAGAAGCTGCAATTTAAACTGCATTTTTGTTTTACTACAAACAGAATTGCTGCGTAGAAAAGTGCCATTAGAGGTCACCATATGTGAGGTTTAAAGGGACATATTACGTTAATATTCAGGTTTCAGGTGTTACCGTCCCTGTCCTGTCTGTTATTTCAGCCGGGAACTAACTGTAACAGAGTATAGTAGCACGTTCTAACATGAAAAATGACCAATAAAGGCTTTTAAACCAAAAACTATTAAACTTGTTCTAGAAGGTATGGAGAAATTGTGGAGAAATTAACATCAGCAGCCAAGATTAGCCTACAGCTTTCCTTGGTGTGTAGCTAACATGTAGAACTATAATTACTGTAGGCTATAACAGAGTAGGGTATAACATAGCACTTTCTACTGTTCAAAAATCACCAATAAAGGCTTCTAAACCAAAAACTACACAATCGAACATGTTCCAGAATGTGATCCAAAATTAGCATGTAGCTACGTGTAGCAAGGATGTAATGTGAACACAAATGGAAACCATGAGGAGGCTGCAAGGCAGTCAGCCACAGCCAAGTGCCTACACAGGGTAAGGTAGGATAGAAGAGTCATTGGATTGGAGTCAAATGAATTGGAAGAACAAGGTCCTAGCTATCAATACACATATGTACTGCCAGTCATTAGATACCCAGCTGGTATAATAACCTGGCCAGAGGAAGAGATAGAGATAGGTTACTGATATCAAGACAAGAACGCTCCTCACCATGGAAGGTTTCACCCCAAGTCCAGCACGCTGAGACTATACACCAAGCGGAAGTAGGGTGGCCAAGGCCTATTTAGTGTCAAAGCAACTATCTAGGATAAAACAACAAAGATCCAGGAGTATATAAGGAAGATGGCCGCAAGTGATGACCTGCTAAGTGATGAGGAGGCAGGGGGAGGGGAGGAATCATCATGTAAGGACAAGGAGGGTATATTAAAAAAATGAAAATCTCCACTCGCTCCATCCTGGGTGGTCAAGCTTTGTCGTCTACCAGAAGCCTGGGAGCCTGAGGGTCCTGCGGAGTATCATAACGCACTGACAAACTAAGGCGACAGTTGCTGAAGGCCGACGGTCGCCTTCATGTGTCAGGACCTTACGATAGTTTGTGTGGTGTGTCCCACACTGTCGCAATTCATCTGATTGGCTGTTCAGCTTGAAAATGAGAGAGAGGAAAGCAAAACAAACAAAAGCAAACGCTATTTGTTGTGGGTATTCGGTTTCCCGACAAATAGATTACCGCCATCTGCTGGTATGGAGACTTATTTCCTCTCACTCAGGCGCAGAACATACGTGGTACTTGGCCATCGACTGTAGTCTGTGTGGTGTGTTTTAGTGCTAATATTTGACCAAGACAAAGGCGGCAAATTTAGGACCTAGGTGAAATAACTGTTTAGGGAAAACTGCTTGTTGTGTGTTCAGCTCTCAGTATGTTTGTAGCTTCTAATTGAATCTCTGGGGTTTGAAGTTTGGTTTCTGCTTTATTTTACAATTCATGTTTGCTTGAGTCATGTTAAGTTACTGCTGATAAAGAACATTTCCTGATTTTGCAGCTTCAAAATTAAAGAATTTAAATAACAAAATAATGGACGATTCTTGAAATGTCTCAACTATTGGATGGATTGTTATGAAATTTGGTGCAGAAATTCATGTTCCCCTCCAAATAAGTTTAGTGACCATCTAACATTTCAGTTTTTCCAAACTTTGGTTTACAATCAAATAGGCTACCTGCAAAACTAATGACATTCCTCAGCTGTACTTTTTGTTTACTGCTATTAGCAAATGTTAGAATGCTAACATGCTAAACTAACATGGTGAACATGGAAAACATTATACCTGCTTAACATCAACATGTTAGCATTTTGTATAGCGTCACTGTGGCTCTTGTTATTTTGAAGATCAGAGACCAGATCCATATCAGAAGTCTTATCCTTCCTATGAAAGCAACCGCTTCTCCGAATATTTTTTGAAGATACAGTTTATCAACCCCTGCTCTCAATTTATTAATCCCCCAGATTAGAAATTTGCTCGCACACTTTATCACATCAATATTTTTTTCTATAATATGGACCACCTGGGTCTGTAGGAGAAGCTGAGTAAAATTACTCAGATGACATCAGTGGAGTAATCTCAGGTTGGGCTTGAAACCTACAAATGTTTACACATAACAGAAAGCTTGTGTTATAAACTAGAGGGTTGGAGTTTAAAAGATGTGGGCAGGCAGGATGTAATGATGGACACTTTTGAGTGGTATTTTGGGAGGTTTAGATGTTGGAAGTTTGAATGAATGAAACCAAGTTGTCTTACTTCAAACTTGGTTTAATGACCATTGAGGATGCAACATGACAGAACAGCAGTTACTCACAACTGGAGCTACACTTCCAGCCAGCCTACAAAGTAACACGCATGCACCAGATTACTTACTACTATACAGCACCTGCAACAGCTCAACGTAGACTGTGAACAACATGTGGCGGATCTACATTAGGATCCAGGGTTTTTGGAACTTAACCCATAATAGAGACTAAAATTTTGGATATATTACCTCTCTTTCATCATTCCCTCTGTGCATTCTCTCTATTTTCCCCAACCAAATAGTAAATAACTGGAGTACCTCTTTAAAACAAGCAAAACACACATGTATCTGCTTACCACAATTTTATGTACAGTATGACTATGTACTGCACAAATTCATTTCAAATCTTTTTAATTCTCCAACACTGGTGTACCTCTGCCGGGCAATCAACTGGTGTACAGAAAAAAAACAGTATCATTACTTCTAAATAATGTATTTAATGGATAGAGAGTTTGCATTGTTTATGCACCAGGCCAACAATATAAGACAATGTTCATAGGGCACTCAATGCAGCTCTCAAGGCAAACGTCTAAAAGCCATCCATCAGACAAACCTTTTCTGTTTGCCGACAGTGACACACACACACACACACACACACACACACACACACACACACACACACACATACACAGAGAAAATACACAAAGCAGCATGCATACTGTACAACCACTGCAAATTAAAAATAAAAGCCTTTGCACTTTCACACACAATGTGGTAAATAAAAACAGCATAGCATCCAGGTGTCAGAGAGGAGTTAAAAAAGCCTCCACTAAGTCAACCGCACTCTCAGGTTACATTATAATTAGGAGGCTTGAATGGAGAATAGTATTTATTAGCAGAGATGCAGATTTTTTAAAAGTCATCATCTTGTTTTCATGCTCTTTCTCAGCTGAGCAGAGTCGTAACATGGTTTTACCGCACTGTTTAGTCTGGATCGTCTAAAATAAACATGCCATATAGTCATGCATGGATGAATGACGGTGACACTTACAGCTCGGTCTAAGGTCCACATAACATAACAGCCACCCATAAAATATGCAATAGTAAAGTCTGCAAAAACAGTGTTCTGGTCTACTACTTTACCCTGTCTGACCACCGTTTGCTGAAACGCAGTGCAGTCTGACGTCCAAACACAGGCTGTCCCATAGCAGGCAAGGAGTCACACAGCCACACCAGATATCATCCAGATGTGAGAGAGAGAGAGAGCGAGTAGGAGTGGTAGAGGGAAAGTTAAGAGAAAGAAAGGAAGGGGAACAGGCAAGGGTAAAAGGAAGGGAGTGAACAACAGCTCTGACCTAAATGGGAGCCAAAAACAACTTATTTTCTCATATTTCTTCTCTGAGAATTTATTTTCTTCCTCTCAATGTTGTAGTTACAGTTTTAGTGCAAAACGTTTGTTCTCTAGATTCAACAAAAACTTTTCAATCTCACATAGTTGAAGTGAGATTATAATCATAAACTTGGGATAGGAGGCCTGATCACTTCAAATAGATCTGGTGCGTACCTATCTTGGATTAAACAGTTTAAAACATAGTCTTGTTCTCCAATGTACAAAAAGGAGATTATTGATGATGAGCTGAAAAAAATATGTGCCTCTTTTTGTTGACATTTTCTAACTTTAATTTGGGGAATGATGATGAGATGACAGATGAGTTGTTCTAAATATCCCAGTAATAAATCAAAAAGTGGAAAAGTAGTCTTCCAAAAAGGGGCGACAGGATATGATCTAATGTCCCACGTGTTTCTGGATTAGGCCTCTTCTGCAACAAGCCCACCTCCGATTAGGCCCAGTGTGTGAACATCTGCTACCATTATGATGCATCAGCATAGTTCACTTAAAATGTTCATGCCGAAAAGTTTTGCGGGGATTCATCACCATGGGTAGTCAAAATATGCTTCAACAAAATATGTATTTGTTTTTGTCTGTTTTATTTTCTTGCTTTCACATCTCAAGTCTTATTAAAAAATATATTTTAAAGGGGTGATAGAATGATTATATAGGGTATTTCACACTGTTCCTTAAGGTCTCCTAATAGGGTATGTAACACTGGTTGGGCTGAAAATTAACTACCCTGTGAATATGGCCCTATTTGTAACAAGAGCTTTTCTTCCAAATATGGTATGCTCATGAATATTTAGATGAGCTGATTGGTTTCAGCGAACCACATAGAAACATTGGAGACAAGACAGCAGGTCTCATATTTCAGACACTGCAAAGTTATACATTGTTTGTCTACTATTTCGTATCTACTATTTATATCTGAGACTTTTTTATGCAAGAAATCAACTATGTAAAGCTCAAATATGGGCCGTTTTACGAAAATGTATGGCTAATTGCAAATTTGGTAAGACATGTCGGAATTTAGGAGCTCCACACAGTCTGACGAGAAAGCGACAACCTCGATACCCAGGGAAAGTCACAGTTTCACGGTTACTTACTACCGGGGCTACCGGGGCTCCGCGGATTACAGCTATCCTAAGGTCATATAAAGCTAACAATTGTGTCCGATTTCAATTTAATGCATTTTTGTGAACATGAGGGGTTTCGTTAGCTGCTAGTGTCCCTTCAATCCTATGTGTACAGATCGCCGCTAGTTAGCTACACTTTCAGCATAACTAGAGTATATTTAGGGGTCCAAGCAGGAGTCTGGAAGAACCGGCGGTAGCAAAGCTATGCCGTTCGCACAGCAGGGCTGTGGAATCCTATTGTTTTTCTATTTTTCTCGGGCTAAAACTCCGACTACAGCCTAAACCGTACATGGTGGGGGGTTGCCATTTCTAACCTGACTCCGCCAGATGGATTGCTTCGCATTTGCTCGGCATATCCATCTGGGAACTTTCCGTTGGAGAACTTTTGGGAACGGGCGGAAATACTGGTTAGCTGATTGGATGAACCATCTGTCTATCGCCTATGTTGGTGATAGACAGGCCAAATCAACCAATCAGATCCACGAAGCGTATGAAAATACAACCACAAGCCACTGCTGCAGGCAAAGCATAGCTCGTTAGCTCAGCAAGCAAGCAACATGTCGGTAAAGGATATTTGCTGTTTGTGTAATGAGAATTTAGGAATAAAAAGCACCATTTCAGGATCCCGGTCCATATTCCAAAAGAAGGATCCAAGAGAAAAAAAGCATTAGCGAGCGGCTAACAGAAGGGCTACCGCTGTCTGAAAATACTGGTTAGCTGATTGGATAAACCATCTGTCTATCACCAACTAACTCACCTCAAAACCAACGCTGATTGGCCCGGTCGTTTGGCGAACGGCTCAAAATTTTCTCTATCTCAAGATGCCAGACTGATCTGCGAGTGGAAAACTGGAGCTCGCGAGATCAGGACGGTCTCACGAGGCTAACCATTTTCAGGACTTGTCCCAAACTCCGCAAGGACCTCTGTTTTTAGGCTGAGAGAGAGACGGACCTCGGTTTGTAGCCTTGAATCCCCTTCTGAAATGGGAGAAAACACTCTGAACCATTCTTTGGTTATTACTCATCATATTTTTTGGCAGGCTGTTTGCCCCTCAGAGGGACTTTGGTCACTGTGACATGTTTTTAATAAGTTTCCACTAATAATAATAATTCAGGGCCTTGAAGCAAAAGTATCACAGCACATTAATCGCTACTAGAATTTACATTTAAAAATCCATCCATCCATCCATCTTCATCCGCTTATCCGGTGTCCGGTCGCGGGGGATGCAGCTCCAGCAGGGGACCCCAAACTTCCCTTTCCCGAGCAACATTAACCAGCTCCGACTGGGGGATCCCGAGGCGTTCCCAGGCCAGGTTGGAGATATAATCCCTCCACCTAGTCCTGGGTCTTCCCGAGGCCTCCTCCCAGCTGGACGTGCCTGGAACACTTCCCAGGGGGAGGCGCCCAGGGGGCATCCTTACCAGATGCCCGAACCACCTCAACTGGCTCCTTTCGACGCGAAGGAGCAGCGGCTCTACTCCGAGCTCCTCACGGATGACTGAGCTTCTCACCCTATCTCTAAGGGAGACGCCAGCCACCCTCCTGAGGAAACCCATTTCGGCCGCTTGTACTCTGGATCTCGTTCTTTCGGTCATGACCCAGCCTTCATGACCATAGGTGGGGGTAGGAACAAAAACTGACCGGTAGATCGATAGCTTTGCCTTCTGGCTCAGCTCTCTTTTCGTCCCAACGGTGCGATAAATTGAATGTAATACCACACCTGCTGCGCCGATTCTCCGACCAATCTCCCGCTCCATTGTCCCCTCACTCGCGAACAAAACCCCAAGGTACTTGAACTCCTTTACTTGGGGTAAGGACTCATTCCCTACCTGGAGTAGGCACTCCATCGGTTTCCTGCTGAGAACCATGGCCTCAGATTTAGAGGTGCTGATCCTCATCCCAACCGCTTCACACTCGGCTGCGAACCGATCCAGTGAGTGCTGAAGGTCGCAGGCCGATGATGCCATCAGGACCACATCATCTGCAAAGAGCAGCGATGAGATCCCCAGCCCACCGAACCGCAACCCCTCCCCACCCCGACTACGCCTTGATATCCTGTCCATAAATGCTACAAACAGGATTGGTGACAAAGCGCAGCCCAGGTGGAGGCCAACCCTCACCTGAAACAAGTCCGACTTACTGCCGAGAACCCGGACACAGCTCTCACTTTGGTCGTACAGAGATTGGATGGCCCTGAGAAGAGACCCCCTCACCCCATACTTCCGCAGCACCTCCCACAGTATCTCCCGGGGGACCCGGTCATACACCTTTTCCAGATCCACAAAACACATGTAGACTGGTTGGGCATACTCCCAGGCTCCCTCCAGGATCCTTGCGAGAGTGAAGAGCTGGTCCGTTGTTCCACGACCAGGACGGAATCCGCATTGTTCCTCTTCAATCTGAGGTTCGACTATCGGCCGAACCCTCCTTTCCAGCACCTTGGAGTAGACTTTACCAGGGAGGCTGAGAAGTGTGATACCCTTGTAATTGGCACACACCCTCTGGTCCCCCTTTTTAAAAAGGGGAACCACCACCCCGGTCTGCCACTCCTTTGGCACTGTCCCAGACTTCCACGCAATGTTGAAGAGGCGTGTCAACCAGGACAGCCCCTCCACACCCAGAGCCTTGAGCATTTCTGGACGGATCTCATCAATCCCAGGGGCTTTGCCACTGTGGAGTTGTTTGACTACATCAGTGACTTCCACCTGGGAAATTGACAATGATCCCCCATCATCATCCAGCTAACATAGAGGGCGTATTAGTCGGATTCAGGAGTTCCTCAAAGTGCTCCTTCCACCGCCCTATTACCTCCTCAGTTGAGGTCAACAGTGTCCCATCCTTACTGTACACAGCTTGGATGGTCCCCCTCCCCCCTCCTGAGGTGGTGAACAGTTTTCCAGAAGCACCTTGGTGCCGACCGAAAGTCCTTCTCCATGTCTTCTCCAAACTTCTCCCACACCCGCTGCTTTGCCTCTTTCACGGCAGAGGCTGCAGCCCTTTGGGCCCTTCGGTACCCTGCAACCGCCTCCGGAGTCCTCTGGGATAACATATCCCGGAAAGACTCCTTCAGTCGGACGGCTTCCCTGACCACTAGTGTCCACCACGGTGTTCGTGGAGGCACCTTACCCACCCCTTCAGCAATGAAAGGCACCGGGTTAAGCCCCCCCTCCAAGGGACCACAGCTCCGCCCGGAGGTGTGAGTTAAAGTCTGTCGGACAGGGCCTCCTCCTTCCCAGCCGTTTGGGCTTACCAGGTCTGTCCAGAGTCTTCCCCTACCCCCTGACCCAACTCACCACCAGATGGTGATCAGTTGACAGCTCCGCCCCTCTCTTCACCCGAGTGTCCAAAACATACGGCCTCAGATCAGATGAAACGATTATAAAATCGATCATTGACCTTTGGCCTAGGGTGCTCTGGTACCAAGTACACTTATGAGCATCCCTATGTTCGAACATGGTGTTTGTTATAGTCAATCCATGACTAGCACAGAAGTCCAACAACGAACATCCACTCTGGTATAGATCAGGGAGGCCGTTCCTCCCAATCACGCCTCTCCATGTGTCTCCATCATTGCCCACGTGCGCGTTGAAGTCCCCCAGCAGAACAATGGAGTCCCCCACTGGAGCCCCATGCAGGACTCCAGTCAAGGTCTCCAAGAAGGCCGAATACTCCAAACTCCTGTTTGGTGCTTATGCACAAACAACAGTCAGAGTTTTCCCCCCCCACAACCCGCAGGCGTAGGGAGGCGACCCTCTCGTCCACCGGGGTAAACTCCAACGCAGTGGCGCTCAGCCGGGGGCTTGTGAGTATTCCCACACCCGCCCGGCACCTCACACCCTGGGCAACTCCAGAGAAGAAAAGAGTCCAACCCCTATCCAGGAGTAAGGTTCCAGAACAGAGACTGTGCGTAGAGGTAAGCCCCACCAGATCTAACCGGTAGCGCTCCACCTCCCGCACCAGTTCCGGCTCCTTCCCCCACAGAGAGGTGACATTCCACGTCCCCAGAGCCAGCGTCTGCTGCCCGGGTCTGGTCCGTCGAGGCCCCTGACCTTCACTGCCACCCGTGTAGCAGCACACCCGACCCCAGCGGTTCCTCCCACAGGTGGTGGGCCCATGGGATTCATTTAAAAATGAATTGTCAAAATGGATGCAGTTGTAGTGTTGCATTGCCAGAGCTATCTTCACAGTGCTGTGGAGTAAGGTCTGGCTACACCACAGATACATTCTGGAATAATAAAATGTTCTGAAATTGAACAATTTTTTTTATTTTCACTTGATTAGAGCTTGTATGACATTATTCTGCTTTTTAAAGGGTAAATGTTTTTTTCAACCTGGACACTATTTTCCTATGTTTTTGTGTGTTTGTTGTTGAAACAAGCTACAAGTAATAGGACAATTGTCCAGCTTGTATTTACTTTCACAAAAGTGCTCGTTTTGCCACTGACCGGCTCAGATTAACATTCTAAGTGTCTGACAACATATGGAAAGGATCCCTTCAGAGATAGACCTTTAAAACCTCTTTGAGATCTTTCCGTTTAACCAGAAACCGCTCTGAAGTCGCTGGCACTAAACCCACCAGACTCCATTTAAAAACTCAATACTTTTAGCGTGTATAGAGCAAACATTTTCACATGTAAATCGGTAACCTATGTGTTTATTTCAATCAAAACTGCAGTTGTCATGGTTGGAAAAGTGGAAAGACGACCCAAAAAGGCTTTTCCTAGTTTTATTTTGTTTCTGTCAACTTTGAATGGAGTATTTTATGAGGCTAAAATTACTGTTTATTTACATGGAGTCTGGTGGGTTAGCGAACGCAATTTCGCTGATATTTTTATGTTTAAATAAAGGATCTTACTCTTTAACAGAAAGGTCGACATCCTTAGAAATCCTTTCCATAATTTTGTCAGACACTTAATCATAATAACTTATTAATCTGAGCCTGACAGTGGCAAAATGAGCACGTTTGTGAAGGTGAAGCTGGACAAAAAGGAGTCATTAGTGACTACCGTGACTACAGAGTGCAAGAGCCAAGGCAAAACTGCAGTAGAATCTCGGTCAGAGCTAGTTAACAGATTTGTCTTTCAGCCATGTTCCTCCATTTACAAAGTAAAAACTACAATGTAGCAGACTGGAACAAGGTGGCTGCAGTGTTGGGAAAATGCACGGTCCTCCCAGGCCCAGCCAACTCAACAGTGACTTCCAAGTACTGTCACGACTGAACAGAGAGCCATTATTGGTTAAGGTCACACTAATACAGTATAATCTCAAATAGGATCCCTATATTGCAACTTGTTTGTTGATATATTGTGGAGCCAAGGAGTATGATCATGTGAATTTAACATCTACCACACTGAATAAACCCTAAAGCTTAAACATCAGGCCAATACAGTATTTTCATTTTAACATCCATAAATTCACCATTACTATTTGATCATAAAAGTCAAGAAGCCCTCATTTTAAAAATCAGGGCCAGCATAGAATCCTAAAGTCAATGGCATTACTTAAGTGTGTGTGCTAAATACAATTACTGCTTAAGAAAAACAGACCCACGTCAAGAACACATTGCAGCAAAAGAAAATTTATTAAGTAGAAATCCTTTTAGAGGTTCATACAATAATGATAGTACAGCAGAAAAGTACAACCCCCTCTGTTAAAACATTGCGCGATCACAGTAAAAAACATGTTATTGGCTAAAAACCTTAGAGCGAACTGCAAGTCTTGGACGAGGAGGCACTTAGGCTGCTGTCCATGATTGTGGAAAATTACATCAATCTGCTCTACTCAAAACATTTCCAGACACAGTACACTAAAAGAAAGATTTCTTTAGCAACAGACATGGGAAGTTATTGAAAACTGGACATAAACTGAATTAGTATCTGTAAGTATGGAGCACTTGTCACTACTCTAGTGTACTGAGTATTATTGTGAGAGGGACTTAATTAGAGAATCTGTCTATCTTATTCTCCAGTTATATTGGCAGGGCTGCTGACTCCCCTGGTCAATCAGTGAGGTCGCTTGTAGACAAAGTGGTTCAGACCTGTAATGAGAAGCTTTACAGACCTTTGAGATTTATCTGAAACCAGACTTGCTGTAATATTCTTCGTGGTTAACTATTCAGTGTTCAGAGGTGTAGTTGCAGCTAGCTCCGACATCTCATCTACAGCTTGGCGTTGCCCGGCTGCAGCTGCAGGCTCTGCAGCTTCATGGCCAGTCCCATGTTCCCCGTGATCTTCAGCTTGCCCTGGAAAAACGCCTGTGAAACAGAGAGGGAAAAATGTCATCCAGACAGTTGTGAATCTGAAGTACGGTTCAGTCTGTATTGGAGAGAACTACATGCTGCTAGTTTTAAGAGATACTGTGAGAGATTAACTCAACCCAGGGAAAGTGGGACACAGCAAAAACTACAAAAAAGCTGATGAAATGTCAGGAAACTGCATGACACACAGGCACAGAATGGGTAGAGTTAGATAAATGAATGTTTGTGGACCGGAGTGCAGGAGGTAATGATTTAACCACTCTGAATGAGCAGAAATTCTTAGAATATTAAAAAAGTTCTCAGAAGGAAATAGAAAACTTTTTTCATAGTGTGACAGAAATTGTAGAACTGAAATTATCAATTTTTCTTTTGTATTAAAAACATCATGCAAATGGACAACCTGTCCAAACTCTAAATGTTGGGGGATAAAGCAGTGGAAAAACTGCATTTGGAGCATGTACAGCTGTCCTTCATGACATAAACAGTGCAGTGATGGCTTTTGTGGGGGACTCCTGATAATGTAACTGCTGTAAATGGCTGTGTACTGATGGCAGAGAGGTGGTCATGACATAAATCTTCCAGTACAAATGACCTTGGTTGACCTCATGATTCACTGCTTTTGCAAAGCACAATGTTTTTGGAGAACACAGCATGAAAATCATGAAAGAGAATACAATAAGATAAGATGAAGGTTTAATTCATTCCTCACTGAAAAATTATGTATGGGCAAATGCTGCAAAAAGATAAAAACTGGAGACCACTTTGGCATCACCAAGGTAAAAAAATAAAATAAAAATTGAAGTTTAGCACAAAAAAAACATAATTACCATTATCAGGATATATGAGACTAATCTTGAAGGAAATGGCTATTGCTATTTTTTTATATTTTTCTTATCAATCAATCAATCAATCAATCAATCAATCAAAATGTATTTATATAGCACTTTACAGCAACCAACATGTATCCAAAGTGCTAAACATCAGAAACCAAGAGTAAAAACATATATACAATAGAAAGAATGAACATAGAAAACAGTAAAATCAGAAAAGGTTACAAAGAAACAGAAGAATGAAATTGTCACACCACTGCTACGTATTAAAAGCCAGACTAAACAGGTAAGTTTTGAGTTTGGACCTAAAAAGAGCTACATCTGTGGTAGTGTGATTATCAGGGGGTAACTTGTTCCAGAGTCTCGGGGCAGCAACAGCAAAAGCCTGATCACCCCACCGTTTATACCTTGACCTTGGCACTGATTTGAAGAACGCAATGACCGGTTGTGCTCCCACAAAGTTAACATTTCAGACAAATACTCCGGGGCCAGACCATTTAAGGCCTTGAAAGCAAACAATACAATCTTAAAATCTATTCTAAAATGCACAGGGAGCCAATGTAGGGTGTAGAGAACGGGAGAGATATGTGCACGTCTAGATGTATTTGTTAAAAAGCGAGCAGCAGCATTTTGCACAAGTTGAAGACGTGAGATGGAGGTCTGATTCAGACCAACATAAAGAGCATTACAGTAATCCAACCTTGAACTAACAAAAGTATGAATCGCCTTTTCTAGATCATGCCTGTTAAGGAAGGGCTTAACTTTAACCTATTTAAATCCCATGAAAAGACAAAAACAAACAATGAATCAATCGGTCTCTCAATCTTTCCAACTTTCTTTACCCATTTGTGGCTCTCAGGCCCAATTCCATTTTTTTTCTCAGCTTAGTTGTTTTTTAACAACCGTACTCATACAAGAGTAAAGAGTGCATTTCTTGGATTAATACACGTTTAATGTTCTAGTGAGTTTTTCCAGCAGCATGATGGTGTATGTGGGATTGAGTCCAAATAAGATAAAGAGTGTGTGTGTGTGTGTGTTTTAAGATGCAAGATTTGTTTTTAATAGTTATTGGACAACAAGATCCTGGCACATAGTAATAATATATATCAGGCTTTGGATATACACAATACTTAGTAGGATCAATTAAAGGTACAATATGTAATATATTTACTGTAATAAATCCAAAAATGACCCCAATGCATCATCAGATATTAAGGAAACATGTTAAGTTTAAATACTATCTTTTCTGACAACAATGGTAATGTCCGTTCTGTGACAGAATATCGGTTTGTGTTTTGGCCTGTGTGTTGTTATCAACTGCCCAGTTTGACAGCCAGGCCGGGTTGCCAAATATACCTGTAAAAACGTAAACCCAGCGCACTACAGCTGTAACATTAGTGCAGTCAGTTGCGTGACCGGGTAAATATTGGAGATGTATTTTAAAGATGGAGAAAGCTTAAAGCAGTGGTTCTCAAACTTTTTTCGTCATTCCCCACTTTGGACAAGGCTGAATTTTCAAGCCCCACCTGCCCCCATCGCCCCAAAAGATGCTAATGAAATATGCAACAAGCTTAAAATGTTCCAGTAGTATCAGTATAGTAACAATTTGTATCTAAATACAAACTAATGATCTACATCCAATAACAAAAGTTAAAAAAATAAAGAAAATAAAAGTGCAGCTGTGTCAAAATTTGTATTAAGTTCAAAAATAGAAAATAAATAAAAGTGCCACTTTGCAATCTGTTAAAAAAAAGAAGAGAAATCCATTTGGCAAGACAGGTCTATTTATCCCTGCATTAGTGGCTGCAAGGAGCCTGTTTTGCATTGCACAATTTCTTAAAGCGGGGTGGCAGGCTTGATACTGCCACTCTTAAGTCATGCTCAATGTTCAGCTGAGATCTGTACTTTGTTTTCAATGATGCAACAGCTGAAAAGCCCATCTCATAGAGATATGATGTGGCATAATAATATAATCCAATAAAATAAGATATATTACACTGCAAAATGAGCACTTTTATTACACTGCATAATGAGCACTTTTACTTTTGGTACTTTAAGTACAGTATATTTGATAATACTTTTGTACTATTACTTAAGAACAATGTTGAATGCAGGACTTGTAACTGACAAGTAATTTGTAACTCTACACTGTTTTTTTTCTACTTTTACTGCAATACATGATCTGTCTTCCACCTCTGTAGATCAACAACAACAGTCGTGCATGAATAGCTGCAGCTGTGTTTAACACTGAAAACACACAGTTCAGTTCAGCATTTACTCAGGGCTCTCAAGGTTTTTCGGAAGTACCTCCTTAAATGTGTGACACTTGAGAACCCTGGTTTACTTGCAACTCCGCTACAGTAGCAGCGAACCTTACGTTACCTGCCGGTCACATCGTCTCTAAACGGTCCGCTCACAGTGAAGTCCTGCACGGATCAACAGATGTTAGAGTCCGGCGGCTGCTCGCTCCGTTTGTTATAATACGCACCGAGCAGATTAATGGAGCCGCTCGGTGTTTGGCTAGCTAATAAGCCGTTAGCCTGTTACCTTGAGCTTTGTCTGAAGACCTGAAGACGCCCAGTGGCCAGCCAGGCTTGACACACCTGACACATTCTGCACATCCTCCGATCAGTTTGACCGCTAACCCCCCATTGTTGTGTCCATTGACATATATAATAATATTGTCCATTCATCAATTAGCCTACATTAGTAACAGTTCATTTTGTTACGTATGAACTTAATCCTAGGAAAGGCGAAAAATATAAGACCTTTGTAACGAAATCCAATACTTTTAAGGCCTTAATTTGAGATTATCAAATTTAAGATTTTTTCAATGCTTTTAAGATCCCGCGGGTAGCCTATGCTGACACACACAGACACACAGAACACACGCGCGCAGTCACTCTCTAGTCTAATGCACGGTCTTGCCTGGGTGTTGGGATGTCTGGATAAAGATACTGTATATAGGCATAAAAAGGAAAATTTCCTCCCGTTTGGCGCGCCCCACCTGTCACGTCTCTATTCCCCACCAGTGGGGCGCGCCCCACACTTTGAGAACCGCTGGCTTAAAGGAACACGCCGACTTATTGGGAATTTAGCTTATTCACCGTAACCCCCAGAGTTAGACAAGTCGATACATACCCTTCTCATCTCTGTGCGTGCTGTAAGGCTGTCTGACGGCTCCAGCGGCATCAGGCCAGCACAGAACATGCAGGTGACTGGTTCCAGTAATCCTACTGCTCCGAATAAGTGACAAAATAACACCAACATGTTCCTATTTACATGTTGTGATTTGTAGAGTCACAGCGTGTACAAAAAACAACGTAACATGAGACACAGCCGTCTTCTAACTGTAAACAAACCGGGAACTATATTCTCAGGCGGAAGAATATAGTACTTGGGCGGAGTGATATGCTCGCAGCAAGCCTGTCTGAGAATATAGTTCCCGGTTTGTTTACTGTTATTTTCCTCCTGAAGAGTTAGCTAAGCATTAGCTTCAGGCTAATTTATCACGGCTACAAGGGACAGGCATTTTATGTCATTTCAACATTTGTGTACTCAAATTGAATTATATAGCTAGTACCCAAGTTGGTTACTTGCAAAAACAATTGAGACACAGCCAGTACAGTGATCCCGACTGGTCCTGGCTAATGCTGCCATGTTACCCTGCGGTAACACTGCTAACGTTACCGGAGGACCAGGCAAGCGGGCCACGGCTGTTTGCAACGTGTAGCCTGTTCAGCATCCGTAGTCGACAACGGTGAGTTATTTTAAGCCAAGAGAGGGGGGCTGTAAATCAGGAAGCGATTGTTGCCGTAATTGTAAGCAAATAAAGTGTGTTCAGTTGGAGAGGATGGCAAGGTAGTTTTATTTTTAGCGGTTCTACCGTAATTGTAAGCCGAGGAACTGTGTTTGTCCGTCGGGTGGAGAGGACGGCGAGGTTGTTGTGTGGCCCGGGCCTCCCGGTGCAAGTCGCCCTCGACGACAGTCGCCCCCAATGACCCGGGGAGTGCGCGAAAGCGGGACCCAAAGCCTGACGGTGGGGAGGCAAACGTCATGAGATATCGAGAGGTGTGAGCTGCAAGGTCTGCGGTACATTGCCGTTGCAAATGTAGTGGTTAACAGTTCATCTCCATGCATTTACAGACTACCTTTAACAATTCTTTACAAAACACAAACTTCTCAACCCCCCTGACCACAGGGGACAGCAGAGAGAAATGAGAGAGTGACTGAGAGGGTGGAGGGGGGGAGGCAGTTGTGGTGGTTGAAGGGGCAGGGGAGGTGATTAAGTTGTTGTAAATGGTGTCATAGGCGCCGATTTATGTTTTCCTCTGTGGGTGCTCACAGGCGCACACCCTTTAAAAAAAAAAAAAATAGTCAAAAATTGGTTGCATTTCAGAACCTTAGGAAATGGACAGCGGTTGACACAAACACACACACCTATTAACTCGATAATGAAGCCATAAAGTAGGCTTTCAACTCAGGACAGCGCCACTTCTCACAAATACAGATAGGATTGGAGATGAAAAGACACGTAACCGCGATCAGCTTTGTGGGAAATTAAGAGTCAATGACACCGACATAATCAATCACACTATGACAGACGCTCCACTTAGCACCAACTGCAATGTTTAATTTTAAATTAATGTAGCCTACTGGCACACACTTGGGTGCTTGAGCTCCGGAGCACCCACGGTATCGGCGCCTATGAATGGTGTTGATTTTGGATTTAAAAAGTGAGAGAAAAGAGTTGCATTTGTCCACTGTGAAGGTGGGTTAAGAATTTTGTTTATTGTAGAAAACCAGGGGAGCACGCAAAAGCAAAAACCAAAACATAACGGTAGGAGGCAAACATCAGTAAATATTGAGAAGTGTGAGCTGCAAGGTCTGTGGTACATTCCCATTAGGGGTGCACAATATATCGACTCAATATCGTTATTGCGATATCACGTTGCGCGATATTATACCGGAAGTCTCACGATAATTACGCGATATTTTGTTTACGTTGCATCCCGTCCGACATGTAACCAAAGAGTATAGAAGCAACAAGAGGAGAAACTCAATAGAACATTGTGTTGCATTCGGTCAAGATGGCGGAGCTGCACTCAATAGACCGTTCCATTGCAAGCTGCAGCACAACGTTCTACTGAGTTTAACCTCTTGTTACGTCTACACTCTTTGAAAACCTCTCGAAAAATACACTTCCCTTGGTAGCGTTGCAATTCCCCGACTCATTTCCTGGTTCTCCATAAACAACATAAAATCAAGGAGAGGGTTAACTTCTCCTGCTCCAGATTTCCCACCGTGTTCAGAAAGAATAGGGGAGACACTTTGGTTCTCTCACTATAACGTTAGAGTCGCTACTCACTCCGAAGAAAAACGCCGTCACTCTCTCACTCTACCTCGCTCTACCACACACACACACATCGGCTGGCTCGACGCACACACCAGCGGAGAAGTATAAACAAACATCAGGTGCGTGGAGTGCCTTATTTAGGTGCCACTTAAATGCCTGCGCTTCTCTCTGAAAACGGACGTTAGAGGGAACTCAACTGAAACATTGCCGCACGGGAGGCTAGTTAACAAACACTTGGCATTAGCGTTAGCTAGCTAGTTAGCGATACACCTGACAGCAGGTAACGTGAGCCTACCGTTAGCTAGCAGTTAACCGAGCATTTTAACAGAGTAAAAAATGAGGTTAAAATGACAGCTTAACGGTGAAGAGTTTGTCTGTATTTCACTTGAGAGAACTGTAACACCAGACTGTAGCTGCCGTTGTTTGAAAAACAGCACAGACTGAGCCTCGCCAGCCTCGTGCTGCATTCAAAGAAATTGTAAAATACGCTTTCCCATACAGTGTTTGGCCCATTGACATATTATATAAGGTTTGGCCTCGCCAGCCTCATGCTGCATTCAAAGTAATTGTAAAATACCTTTTCCCAGCCAGTGTTTTTTTCGTTAACAGGAATTTACTGGTGAAATAAGATAGTTATAAGTTAATGTTATTACATTTTTTAATATATATATATATATATATATATATATATATATATATATATATATATATATATATATATAATTCTTTCAATTCAGGCAACATTTTAAATGTATTGTTTTAGCACTGGGAAATATGAAATCTATTTTTGATGTGTTTTCCCATAACTTTGGCAATTTTACATATGTTTAAAAATATCGAAATTAATATCAATATCAAAATATTCATCATCGATATTGCAATATCACATTTTTTTCAATATCGTGCACCCCTAATTCCCATTGCAAATATGCCATTCACATTGAGTAAAAGGGCCAAAACTTGTCTACGTTGATTATAGCGCCCCCTAATGGCTGATCTTCGCCACATTTTGTACAGAACGGCATGCCAAATGAGCATCACAAGTTTTGTGTTGATTGGCAGAGATATTGCAATTGCAAATTTCCCATTTAAATGCATTGAGTTATTGGCCAAAACACAAACGTTGATTATAGCGCCCCCTAATGACAGAGCTTTGCCAAATTTGGTACAGAGGGTAACATTTAATTTGGCCGAGGTATACAATATGATATGTGTGTGGTACCTAGCTAGGAAAATTTGTTCGTCAAATGCGCATACTTAACATAACAAAATTCTTTTAATAACTTTTGGTCAGGTCCATCTGTAGATGCTATGTACCAGGTTTAGTGCAGATCAGTCGAACTGCCTAGGACAAGTTGGAAAAAGTTGGTTTTGCGTATTGCCCAAAAAACTTTTAAGCAGAAATGGCCGTGGCCTATATCATGAATCTAGACTTGGATCCCATAGGCCACACCCACTTTGACCCCTCAGTACCCCACTCTAGGGTTGGCCTCAAGAGTGGCCTAGATGGTACCCATCAAATTTTGTAAAAGTCAGATGAGCCGTTCATGAGATATAAACTTTTTGTACTTGCACTCCCTAGTGACCAATTTCCGTAAACGCGTGGGGGACCTCCAGAGGGTCATGGCAAACAAGAATCTAAAGTTTGGCATTGATAGCATTCATTTTGTCCGAGATATAGCAAAGTTGGTGTTTTCATAGTTAGCTACACAAATTTGTTTGTGCGTAATATACGCAATTTGTATCCTATAAAAATTATTTTAATAACTTTTTGTAAGGTCCATCTGGAGATGCTACCTGCCAAATTTCATGCCAAGTGGTCGCACGGTCTACACTCTAAGAAATATCTGTATATTAACAGTTGTATGACTGTATATTTTAACAGAAATTGTCCTTAGTACGTGATTCACAGGTGTAGTTCGGTTAATTTACACTTTGAATTGCATTATGGGAACTTCATCTCTGCCAAATCTGTTTCTGGCGGCCATATTCCATCCATGTACAAAGTGGGATAAAGCGGTACGATTTTGACCTGCATTTCAGCGGTAAGTAATTTTATGGAAAATATTAACAAGTGACTGTTTTCTTAGCAGTATTAGTTTTGAAAGGTTATATTGTCTGTTTTGGTAGCATTCAATTCTTAATTTTTGATGGTTAATGCTAATATGGTTAGCTAAAATTAATGTTAGCTAACATGAGCTAGTGTTCACAACTGCATTACCATGTGCTATTAATCAGCACTTTGAGATTTGGAGATTAAAAAACTGATTTTTTTACCAACTAAGCAGCTTTGTATGAGGTATTTTCTGTAGCGTTAGGTCAAATAAGAACCCATTATGCCCTGCTTCAACATTATTTTTTGGCTCCTTATGAATTATTTACACTACATTGTCCGTATTTTTAATCTGAGCGGGACTTTTGTGGCTCATGAAACATTAAAGCTGCAAGCAGCAATGGACAGGCCCTCGCGCCTCTATGGGCATCGGGGTTACTGGCGGACGCCGCTCCTTGTGACCGTGCATTTGCACAGCACTCGGACACTGCAAATCGTCACCAATGAAAAGGGAACTCTCTGCTGAGTTCATTGATACCTCACATAAGACTCTACCTTAAAGCGGTCACCATTTATGAAAGGGGCGTGGTTTAAGCATTGGGAGCAGGCCAAACCATCACCAATGAATAAGGAAGTCTCTGCTGAATTCATTGATACCTCACATGAGACTCTACCATAAACGGGTCACCATTTATGAAAGGGAGCGTGGCTAAGCACACAGGGGCAGGCCAAACAATCACCAATGAATAAGGAACTCTCTGCTGAGTTCAATGATACCTCACATAGGGCTGGGCGATATGGCTGAAAACTGTATCACGATATAAGTGTTTCATATCGGTCGATATCGATAATTATTGATATTTTTTATGACCTATTTAAAATAATGACCAGGAGAAAAATATATTAAATTTAAACATTTTTATTTTAAACTTAACCTTCCTCTGATTATAATCCCCTCAGTTATAAAAGCAGAAATGTCAACACAACCATGGAAAACACTCTAATTAAAATGTAAACATAGGTCTAAAATCACAATGAACACTTATCTCTTAACATTAAGATGCAAAATTAAAGAATAAGTAAGAAATGCTTAATAAAGTGTAATAAACACGGTTTGACGACATTGGTCTGTCTACGGTCAGACATTGACACTGATTTTTCCTGTTTGCTTCACAACCTCTGGTTTCTTCTGATGAAGAAAAACAAGTTATCGAAAGTTTTATTGACTGCATTTTCTATCGATATTGATTACGTGTCTATCGCGAGACATCGTTATCGTTTTATCGCCCAGCCCTAACTTCACACAAAGGTATGCCTTAAACGGTTGAAATGCTATGAAAGGGGTGTGGCTTAAGCATAGGGGGTGGGCCAAACCATCACCAATGAAGAAGGAACTCTTTGCTGAGTTCAATGACACCTCACACAAGACTACCTTAAACGGTTCAAATGTTATGAAAGTGGCCGTGGCCTGAGTAAGTGGGCATGGTTATATTATAGGGGGCAGCTCAGTATCACATGTATTACCTGCGGACACCGCTCCTTGCGACCGTGCATTTGCGCGGCACTCAGAAGCCGCAAACTGTCACCAATGAAAAGGGAACTCCCCGCCAAGTTCAACGATACCTCACACAAGACTCTACGTCATACGGTTCATTAGCTGTGAAAGGGGGCGTGGCTAAAGCATAGGGGGCGGGTCCAACAATCACCAATTAAAAAGGAAGTCTGTGCTGAGTTCAATGATACCTCACATAAGACTACCTTAAACGGGTCAAAAGTTATGAAAGGGGGCGTGGCTTAACCATAGGGGGCGGGTCAAACCATCACCAATTAAAAAGGAACTCTGCTGAGTTCAATTATACCTCACACAAGACTCTACCTTAGATGGGTAAGGTTTTATGAAAGGGGGGGGTGGCTTAACCAGAGGGGTGGGCCAAACCATCACCAATGAATAAGGAAGTCTGTGCTGAGTTCAATGATATCTCACACAAGGGTCTACATGAAACGGGTCATTAGTTATAAAAGGGGGCGTGGCTAAAGCATAGGGGGCGGGCCAAACCATCACCAATGAAGAAGGAACTCTCTGCTGAGTTCATTGATACTTCACACAAGGGTCAACCTTAAATGGTTCAAATGTTATGGAACGTGGTTCAAGTTAGGGGCGGGTCAAACCATCACCAATTAAAAAGGAAGTCTTTGTTGAGTTCAATGATACCTCACAAAACACGGGTCATTAGTTATAAAAAAATGGTAAACTCAAGTTACAACAACTTCTTTGTTCATCGCTAAACACTCAAAATGGCAGCCACGCCACGCCCACACCGTCTGACGAAAAGTTTTTCTTTTAATAACTTTTCATCGTTAAGGTGTTGGGATGTTGCAGACCAAGTTTGAAGTCCATCGGATGAAATTTCTAGGAGGAGTTTGTTAAAGTATAGCACCTTGACTTTTCTAGGGGGTGCTAGCGAGCCATTTTTGTGCGCCTATTCCCAAAACCCTTAAAATACGTAAATTTTCACCAGATTTGATGCGACCGCCAAATTTGGTGAGTTTTTGAATATATTAAGCCCCTCAAAAAGCCAATTAATTTGACAGGAAAATAATAATTAAAGCTGCGAGCAGCGATGGACGGGCCCTCGCGCGTCGGGGTTGGCGCGGCACTCAGACGCCGCGAATCGTCAACAATGAAAAGGGAACTCCCCGCCGAGTTCAACGATAGCTCACACAAGACTCTACGTCATACGGTTCATTAGCTGTGAAAGGGGGCGTGGCTAAAGCATAGGGGGAGGGTCCAACATCACCAATTAAAAATGAAGCCTCTGCTGAGATGAATGATACCTCACACAAGACTCTACCTTAAACGGTTCAAATGTTATGAAAGGGGGCGTAGCTTATGCATAGGGGGCGTGGCAAACCATCACCAATGAAGGAGGAAGTCTCTGCTGAGTTCAATGACACCTCACACAAGACTCTACCTTAAACGGTTCAAATGTTATGAAAGGGGGCGTGGCTAAAGTTTAGGGGGCGGGTCAAACCATCACCAATTAAAAGGGAAGTCGGTGCTAAGTTTAAAAAGAAGTCTATGCTGAGTTCAATGATACCTCACACAAGGGTATACCTTAAAAAGTTCAAAGGTTATGAAAGGGGGCGTGGCCTGAGTAAGTGGGCGTGGTCATATTATAGGGGGCAGCTCAGTATCAAACGTAGACCACACATTCTGAGTTTCATGCAAATCGGATGATGTTTGTCATATAAGGCGCATTTCCTCTTGCCAGCGGGGGGCGCTATGACCAAAACTCAATTTTGGCCTGTAGGTGTCCTCAGGCCTGGACCCTTGTCAATCGTGAGAAATTTCGGGCAGATACGACAATGTACACTCAAGTTACAATAACTTCTTTGTTCATCGCTAAACACTCAAAATGGCTGCCACGCCACTCCCACACCGTCTGACGAAAAGTTTTTCTTTTAATAACTTTTCATCGTTAAGGTGTTGGGATGTTACAGACCAAGTTTGAAGTCCATCGGATGAAATCTCTAGGAGGAGTTCGTTAAAGTATAGCACCTTGACTTTTAGGCCTACTTCCTGTTGCCACTAGAAGGCGCTATGACTTTAAGTAAATATTGGCCATTATTTGTCCTCAGGGTTGGACTCTTATGAATCCTGAAAAGTTTCGAGGTAATCGGACAACGTTCACTCGAGTTACACCCACTTCCTGTTTCGGCGGCGAAACGCACAAAATGGCCGCCCCGCCACAGCCACGCCCTATGACGAAAAGTTTTTCTTTTAACAACTTTTCATCTGTAACGTCTTAAGATGGCACAGACCGAGTTTGAAGTTGATCGGATGAAATCTCTAGGAGGAGTTCGTTAAAGTACGACATATGGAAATGGCCAAAATCGCACTAATTTCGAACTTTGAAATCAAAAAGGCGGACTTCCTGTTGGGTTTAGGGTATGGCTGTAATGAAGTTTTTTGTACATCTTGACATGTTACATATGTGTACCAAGTTTCGTGAGTCTACGTTAAACGCACTGCAGGGGCTAAATTTTTTTTAACTTTCTAGGGGGCGCTAGCGAGCCATTGTTGTGCGCCTCTTCGCGAAACCCTTAAAATACGTACATTTTCACCAGACTTGATGCGTCCGTTAATTTTGGTGAGTTTTTGAATATGTTAAGGCCCTCAAAAAGCCAATTCATTTGACGGGAAAAAGAATAGAAAGAAACAAACAAACAATAATTCCTTCAGTTTCAATAGGGCCTTCGCCGCTGTCGATGCTCGGGCCCTAACTAGAACTGCAAGCAGTTATGACGGGGCCCAAGCCTACGATGCCAGTTGCCTCCGATGCCAGTCGTCCCCGACGCCCCGGGGAGCCGCGCCAGTCGCCCCCGATGACATGGGAAGATGCGCCAATGCGGAACTTGGTGAATATCGAGAGGTTTGATGCACAAGGTCTGTGGTACTCTGCCGTTGCAAATGTAGTGGTTAGCAGTTCGTCTCCACGCATGTACAGACTACCTTTAACAATTCTCTACTTTAAACAAACTTCTTAACCCCCCTGACCACATGGGACAGCAGAGAGAAATGAGAGCGTGACTGAAAGGGTGGAAGGGGGTAGGCAGGTGTGGTGGTTGAAAGAGCAGGGGAGGTGGTCAGGTTGTTGTAAATGGTGTCATAGGCGCCAATTGATGTTTTCCTCCGAGGGTGCTCACAGGTGCACGTCGTTTAAAAAAAGATAAAGTAGTCAAAAGTTGTTTGCATTTTAGAACCTTAGGAAATGGACAGCGGCCGACACGAACACACGGCTATTAACTCGATAATAAAGCCGTAAAGTAGGCTTTCAACTCAGGACAGAGCCACATCTCACAAATACAGATAGGATTTGAGATGAGAAGTTTAACTGACACGTGACCGCAATCAACTTCGTGGGAAATTAAGAATCAATGCTACCGACATAACAAATCACACTATGACAGACTCTCCACTTAGCACCAACTGCAATGTTTAATTGCACGGTATCAGGGTATATGAATGGTGTTGATTTTGAATTGAAAAAGTGGGAAAAAGTTATATTTTGTCCACTGTGAAGATTGTAGAAACTTTGTCAGGTGGGTTAAGAAGTTTCTTTATTGTAGAACACCAGGGGAGCACGCAAAAGCGAAAACCAAAACCTAACGGTAGGAGGTAAACATCAGTAAATATTGAGAAGTGTGAGCTGCAAGGTCTTTGATACATTCCCATTGCAAATATTCCATTAACATTGATTAACAGGGCAAAACACTTATATGTTGATTATAGCGTCCCCTAATGGCCGATCTTTGCCAAATTTGGTACAGCCCCTCAGAACGACATGCCGAACGTGCACCACAAATTTTGTGTTGATTGCTTTTACTGTGGCAGAGATATTGCAATTGCAAATTTCCCATTGAAATGCATTGAGAAAATTGGCGGGAAAGAAATAAACGTTGCTTATAGCGCCCCCTAAAGGCCGATCTTCGCCAAATTTGGTACAGAGTATCGTCGTGAGATGTTGAACAAGGACCTCAAGTTATTTGCTGATAACGTTTAATTTGGCCGAGATATGATATATGTGTGTGGTAGCTAGCTAGGAAAATGTGTTTTGTCGTCAAATGCGCATACTTTAATGTAACAAAATTCCTTCAATAACTTTTTGTCAAGTCCATCTGGAGATGCTATCTACCAACTTTAATGTTAACAAAATTCCTTCAAGGAAATGGATGTAAAAATTTCTAATTTTGTCAAGTCCATCTGGAGATGCCTATCCATCTACCAAATTTTTGTGCAGTGGTGAATCTAGAGTTGGGTCACATTGGGTCCCATAGGCCACGCCCACTTTGACCCCTCGGTACTCCATTCTAGGGATGGCCTCAAAAATTGGCCCCAGATGGTACATCAAATATTCGGATGAGCCGTTCATGAAAAACTTTTTGTAGTTGTAGCGCCCCCTAGAGACCAATTTTTGTAAAACGCATAGGGTACCTCCAGAGGGTCATGGCAAAAAATAATCTAAAGTTTGGGGTTGATAGCATTTATTTTGGCTGAGATATGGCAAAGTTTGAAAGGGTTTTCATAGTTAGCTACACAAATTAGTTTGTGCGTTATATGCGCAATTTTTAATCGTACAAAAATTCCTTTTATAACTTTTTGTCAGGTCAGTCTGGGGATGCTAGGTTCCAAGTTTTGTGCAGATCGGTCGCACGGTCTAGGAGGAGTTCGAAAAAGTAGGTTTTTGATAAATCACAATTTTTCACGCATAAAAGTCTAGGCGGAAATGGGCGTGGCCTATATCACGTGATTCAGTTGGATCCAGGGAACGCGTAGATGTATTGTTTTTGAATGTCGGGTGTACGGTGTGGGAGTTATGGGGCCAAACGCGTTTTTGTCTGCTATAGCGCGGTCCTTGCGGGGTTTTGGACCAGTCCTGAAAATGGCAACCCCCCACAATGTACGGTTTAGGCTGCAGTCGGAGTTTTAGGCGGAGAAGAATAATGGAAAATAAAAATAATGAAAAATCCTTACAAAAACAATAGGTCCTTGCAGTTTCACTGCTCGGGCCCTAATAATATATATGATAATATATAAGAAACTTTAAAGTGTTAAATTGAGACCAGAATTTGGTGTGGTGGTAGTCTTTTATTTTACCTGACCGACAGTTCCGTGCCTTTTTTACCATCATCTGATGTGAAAATCTAATTTTCACACAGTCAAATAAATACAAAGAGTGCAGTGATTCAACAGATAAGATTTGACTCAGGTGCTTCTCGACTGTTGGTGTGAGTCAATGTTTAGAGACTAGCCCTTACATTCTGAAGTTCAACTGAAGCAAAAATGAGGCATCAGAGTTTCTTCCAAAGCTACGGTCTTTTAGTACAAAAGTCCCTCTTCATGTAATGGTTCTTCCACAGCAGCTCGGCAAGAAAACACAGTCCAGGAAAACACAGAGGGAATTTCATACTAAAAACATTGCAACTTTGGAAGATACCCACTTGATTTTACTCTATTCTTTTGTTTTGACTGCACTTTCAAATCTGTTTTTGCACAGACAGAAATGTGGATTTTGTCCCCCATCACTTACATTGGAATTGCTTTAGGAAGCGATATCTTTATGGCCAATATGTGGAGGAGAAACAATTACAGCAAATAGAAACCGTTCCAATGCACAGGTAGATGTACAGTATGTGTTGTTTCAAGACATAAAATGTTTACCTATTCTTAAAGACGAAGTGCATCAATATTAACTTTGAGTCAATGAAATAAAGGAATTCATATACTATATATTCATTAGTGAATTTCCCATTTCATAGACACAAGCTGCTCTGACAAAAATAGAGCTGATGCGTGAGTAAAGCACTTAGATGGATGGATGGGCGAGTAAAATCCATATATATATATATATATATATATATATATATATATATATATATATATATATACATACACACACACACCATCCATATATATATATATATATATATATATATATATATATATATATATATATATATATATATATATATATATATATATATATATATATATATATATATATATATATATATATATATATATATATATATTATATACATATACATATATATATATATATATATATATATATATATGTATATGTATATATATATATATAATAGCCAACCCTCATTAAGCGATCATTAACCGTTTCCCACCAAGCCCAGAGGCTCAGACATACTTCACGGCTGGTATAATGGTATAGCCTACTTGTGCCTTCTCTGAATCAGAATCATCATCAATACTACATGCAAACGTGTCCACTCAAACCACACAAAGATTGAATACTCACAGACTGTGGGTTCATCTTCCCTGTCATCAAGGCCAACAAGTCTGTATCTGACATGGCAATGGTGCAATCTGCTTTCTTAGCTGCAAGGCAGAGATACAGGAGATACGCTTAGTTAAAAAACAGAAACAGGCATCTCAGGGATATTTATTCAGTGACTTGCAGGTCTTTGAAGGTGTAAAGGCAAAAAGAAATATAAATGTCTAATAAAGCACACACAGACTAAGCAAAAAAAAAAAAAAACAGTCTGCACAGACCTTGAACTTTAAACTGCATTTCCACCTATAGTTAAGTATTAAAGTGCTCATATTATGCTCATTTTCAGGTTCATAATTGTATTTAGAGGTTATATCAGAATAGGTTTACATGGTTTAATTTTCAAAAAAACACCATATTTTTGTTGTACTGCACACTGCTGCAGCTCCTCTTTTCACCCTGTGTGTGGAGCTCTCTGTTTTAGCTACAGAGTGAGGCATCACACTTCTCTTCCATCTCTATTGGGAGTCGCACATGCGCAGTAGCTAAGTAAGGACTACTACCCAGTCAGAAGCAGAGTATGAGGGCGTGCCATGCTAGCAGCTAGGCGAGCATTATAACGTGTGTTACAAAGTGATGCATGTTCGTCACGAAAGTAAAGGCTGGACTACAATAGAGCCGTTTGGTGCAGTTTGTGAACATTGTTTTCTGTTGGAGATGGTTCCTTTGGGTGGACTTTGGGCTTTTTCACTTTGTAAACCTATAACGTGCACAAAAAAAGATATATAACACAGTAAAAGAAAGGGAAAAAAGACAAAAAGCATAATATGAGCACTTTAACAAAAGTACATTTCACAATAACTTTCCACTGTCACATGAGATAAGAGAAAGCCCTGATACGGTTTAACAGGCCCCTGAGATTTCTTACCTGCGTCATTGTGAACACAGCCTTTGCCGTTCTTCACGTCCACAAACCAAATTGCCTCCTGTCCATCTGGGCCGTCCTTTACTTTGAAGGCAAACACTCCCCCAATCTTTTTCACAAACTGCTCCCCTTCCTGTTCAAAGTACACAGAGATTTTACACACAGTAAACCTTACTAAGTTTTTCCACTACCTATATTTACAAGCTTATAGCATAGTTACTTAGCTAGGGGCCACATATTATCAGGGTCTAGGACTAGGGTTGGGTATCATTTCGGTTTTTCCCATACCTGTGCTAAAACGATTTGTTTTTGTATGTCCTCTTCATCTCCAAGAGCTTCTGCAACACAATTTTGTAAACAAAGCCATCTATCTATAAATTGCAGGAACGTCTGTCTGTGTGTGTGTTATGCGCATATCTCTTGAACCATTAGTCCAATGGATTTAAAACTTGACAGGGGTCTTGCTACGGGCAAATAGTAAGTGCAGTGCCAAGTTTGACGTTGATTGGATGATAAATGCAAAAGATATCATCGGTAAAAGAAGCACACATTGGCTTTACACACACACACACACACACACACACACACACACACACACACACACACACACACACACACACCCCCTTAGGTCTGATTACCCCACAGTTTCATTGTGATATTTTGTGATTACATTCTGAATGTGCAACATTCTCTGTCAGGTAAATCAGGAAGTTAGTAGTATACAGGGGAGTTGCATTTTAAGTGGTTTGGGGTCCTTCTCAAGTACTTTTTGGGGTTTTGGTTTTAATTCTACAAGCAGCAATACCACAGGCCAGCAATCGTCCCGTTCCAAACAGGTACATTTTCAACGGGTACATTTACACTAGTACTGAGACATTTTATGGAGCTGATAGGCTTAATTAGCTTTGTATCAAATCAACGAACGTTCATTAATATAAAATAGTTGTTGCTTTAAGTGTTAAACACATAAATACACACATAATTTAAACAAACATACCTGTCAATATACATAGTATATACTGTCATATCCACCTACCTCAGATATATCAGCAAACGTTTATATTAATTATAATAATAATTCTTTATTTATTCCAGCACCATTTGCACGTTTGCATTATCCAATCCTCAATCCAATAGAGCCGTTTGTTTACATTAGTTAACAACACCTGTTTTCCGTCAAACGTGACGCACCAGAAGAAAAAAAAACGAACGCATACTTTTCTACTTGCAATGGGAAAGTCAATCATTAGCAGATATTCCCGCTCAAAAACCTGCATATATGCGCACATTTTTGGTGGGAAAAGGATATAGGAAACTAACAAGACTGACTTGTAATTCTTATTCATAGGCCTACTATAGAGTCACACACCATTATATAGCCGGTTACGCTGCCACCTGGTGGAGATCCCAATACACTACAAACTTAAAATGGTCAATACTTTAACACAGCTATTTTGGCTGCTATAACTAAACAAAAACGTATTGGCAGATAAAAAACGTGATCAGGGCATCGCTAATGTAAATGGACTGGTTTTATATAGCACTTTTCTAGTCTTAAGGACTACTCAAAGCGCTTTTACATAGTACAGGAACCATTCACACACATTCATACACTCTCATCAGATAAACACTCACACACATTTACACAGGACACTTCGACATGGGACTGCAGGGCCAGGGATCAAACTCCCAAACTTCCGATTGGCAGGGGACTGCTGTACCACTGAGCCACAGCCACACCTCTAATCACACCTCTAATGTATGTTTAATGATATATACACTACCGGTCAAAAGTTTTAGAACACCCCAATTTGTTTTAGTTTTTTATTGAAACTTTAGCAGTTCCAATGAATAGCTTGAAATTGTACAAAAGTGGTGAACTGCCTGAGGTTAAAAAAAATTTAAGGTTACCCAAAACTGAAAAATAATGTACATTTCAGTATTTTACAAAAAGGCCTTTTTCAGGGAACAAGAAATGGTTTAACAATGTAAAGCTGTTCTGCAGGAATGGAAGTTGATCAAGCTTTGAAGTTGGTGCTACCAATTCCCACAGGTGTTCCAACTTGTTTGGATTACTTACAACCCCCTCTGTTTGTATAAAGGTATTGTTGGAACACACTGTGGTACCGTACCCTTGTGAGCATTATTTGAACAGTATTGTACTGCAGAAAGTAGAGTGTTGCTATAAAAGGCAATTAACAATGGAAGAGAGACAGACCATCATAACACTTAAGAATGTTGGTCTTTCCTACAGAGAAATTGCGAAGAAAGTCAGTGAGTACAGTATTCTTCACCATCAAAAGGCACTTAGAAACTGGGGGAAACTGACAGGAAGAGGTCTGGCAGACCCAAAGCCACAACAGAATCAGAAGACAAGTTTCTGAGAGTCAACAGCTTGCGTGATAGGCGGCTCGCAGGACAACAGCTTCAAGCCAACATGGCATCATGACTTTGGGTAAATATACACGCCACTTTCATAAAGCCAAATGGCGTGTTATTGTACGCATTTTCAGCTATCCACGTGTATGCCTACGCTGTATACAGCTGAGGTAAACATACCCACCATGTGGCCTCGCCACGTTGCGTGTTATTGCGAGAACGCGACGTACTATTGTGAGAAGCAACGTACTATTGCGAGAACAACATCACACGCCTGATAAAAAAAAAAAATGGTTGGGTTTAGGAAAAGAACACAGGGAAAGGCTTTAGTAACAAAACAGTGACAAAAACACAGAAAATAACGACAAAAACACGCTAAGGAAAACAATAAATGGTTGGGTTTAGGAAAGAAACATTGGGTAAGGCTTATTAAAAAATAAATAAAATAAAAACGGCTGAAACGGCCACACGCGGGACGCAAAGCCGGCTCTCCCGGGTGAAAGTCCTGTGTTTTGCAGCAAGAAAGCCTTTGCTAAGATGTCAATATAAGAAAAAGAGGCTTGCCTGGGCCAAGAAACATCGTCAATAGACTACTGACTGATGAAACAAAATTTGAAATCTCCGTTCATCACACAGGATTTTTGTACGCCGTCGAGTAGGCGAAAAGATGGTTCCTCAGTGGGTCAACTGTTAAAAATTGAGGAGGAAGCATGATGGTCTGGGGCTGTTTTGCTGGATCCAGGGTCGGTGATTTGTACAGAGTGAAAGGCACCCTTGGCTACCACAGCGCCATGCAGTACCCTCTGGTATGCGCCTAGTTGGTCAGGGGTTCATCCTACAGCAAGATAATGACCCAAAACATAAGTCCAAGCTATGCCAGAACTACCTTAGGAAAAAAGAACTAGATGGTAAGCTTAAAAACATGGAGTGGCCAGCACAATCACCAGACTTAAACCCCATTGAGCTGGTTTGGGATGAACTGGACAGAAAAGTGAAAGCAAAGCAACCTACAAGTGCCACACATTTATGGGAACTTCTGCAACAGAGTTGGGAAGAACTTTCTGAAGAACATTTGATTTCCATTGTAGAAATAATGCCACAAGTGTGTTCAGCTGTTATATCTGCCAAAGGGGGCTACTTTGATGAGTCAAAAATTTAGAATACATTTTAGTTTATAAATTGATTCCATGATTTAAATTGCTCATTTGTTCTATTCTTTCATTTCAGAGTGCAATAAGACATTGAACTGCATGAATTTCAATAAAAACCTGGAAAAATTGGGGTGTTCTAAAACTTTTGACTGGTAGTGTATATAGTCACAAGTCTGCAATTAATGACAATATCTTCTATTGTAAGTCATGTAATCACCTCCTGGAGCTTCTTGTTGATTTCCTGGAACACAGCGTGTGCCTTGAACCCCTCCAGTCTGTTACTAGTACTAGTGTTGCTTGAATTAATTGCTTGAATCCTTGAAAAGATAAAGGGAAATGAATGAGAATGAAAAAATTAAGGTTAGCAATGTAAGAAATTGATTAAAACCCTGCACAGAAACATACATGGTTGCTGAAGACAAAACAATCACTGATTAAACATTCACTGTGATAGTTATTGTCATGTATGGATCTTGCCATTGGATCTCACAATAGTTTGTTTACCCTTGTACATTTCAAATTGTAACAGTGTTTCCGTTATGATTTTTTCCGTCAGCGAGGGGGGTGGGGGGTGGAAATCACATTTTCACTTAATATGACCACTAATACTGTCATTACTAAGATAACATTGTGCCAAAATATGAACAATAACGTTCCCATTGGTGGGGTCATTTGCTAGTTAACCGCTATGAAAAAATCAAGCAAATAGACTACACCTTAGGATACCCGAAACAGGTGATACGTCATAGCTTATTTTAGATGCAGTTAAGCAACAAAACAAAATGCTGAGGGAACATTACGTTTTTCATGTTGGTTTTGAGCAATACACATTCCCATTAACCTACATTAACCCAACCCTACTCCCCGTGAGGGTTGGGTTCCGAACCCAATACTGTTTTTGGGTACCAAGCGAATTACGTCGGTACTACCGAGGGCCGAGTCACAATAAATCAAACAGTGCCAAATTTCGGTACCTGAGTGCGCAAATAAGTGCAAGCTTTTCTGTTCTCTCTGCAAGTTGTCAGAGAGCGGGTCTCATCACACACACAGAGCTTTGGAGCGGACAGAGCAAAACTACGCAGACTGAGTTTGTTTAAGTCACAGCAATGCTAGTTAAGCAGTTGCAAGTGTAGTTACACTTTTTATAACTCCACGCAGACACCGTTCACTATAATATTAATGGCGTATTTGGTATTTATATTGATCAATACCAGTGTAATAAGACCGATAGTTTCAGTTTCTCTCCAGTATGCACCACTGCGGTTTCATCAAACTGGTGACTCAGCGGCACCAGGCAAACAAGCAACCAACCAGCCAGGCCGGCGGCGGCCAGCAGCACACACACACAAGCAGCACAGAGACTGGGGAGAAGAATGGCAGAGAGGAAGAGGAGCACAGTGTGGCTATATTTTCAGGCCAAAAATTAAACAGCGGCAAGCTGTATAATTTGTAAAAAGGCTGTAAGATACTAACCTGACTCCGCCAGATAGATTGCTTCGCATTTGCTCGGCATATCCATCTGGGAACTTTCCGTTGGAGAACTTTTGGGAAGGGGTGAAAATACTGGTTAGATGATTGGATAAACCATCTGTCTATCACCTATGTTGGTGATAGACGGGCCAAATCAACCAATCAGATCAACGAAGCGTATGAAAATACAACCACAAGCCCCTGCTGCTGCAGGCAAGGCATAGCTCGTTAGCTCAGCAAGCAAGCAACATGTCGGTAAAGGATATTTGCCGTTTGTGTAACGAGAATTTACGAATAAAAGGCACCCTGTCAGGTTCCCGGTCCATATTCCAAAAAAAAGATCCAAGAGAAAAAAGCATTAGCAAGCAGCTAACAGAATTAGGTCTACCGCTGTCTGAAAACACTGGTTAGCGGATTGGATAATCCATCTGTCTATCACCACCTAAACCCGCCTCAAAACCAACGCTGATTGGCCCGGGTGTTTTTTGCGAACGGCTCCAAATTTTCTCTATCTCAAGATGCCAGACTGATCTGCGAGTGGAAAACTGGAGCTCGCAAGATCAGGACGGTCTCACGATTTAATACATTAAAAAGATTTTACTTTTACTTATTTCATGGTACTTTTACATGGTATTTCCTCTATGTTGATTGGCAAGTGGCGGACCGCCACGGTTAGATTCCTCCCGCCATCGTATCAGAAATGTACAAAAAGCAGTCTATCAGCAGTGATTGTTAGAGAGCACGTCAGAGAATAGCGCGAACACGTGCTTCACACCGCAAATGGGCACGGAGAAAGAAAAAGAGACAGGCTGTCCGGAGGACCCAGTTCAGTCCATCCACGCCGTAGTTGCCTACGTTACCGACTCTGGCTTTGCCTTCGGCCCATCAGTGATACCCACACTTGTTACTCAAGACCGCTAGTTAAGTTTCTCTGACAGAGACTATGATTATTACTAAGCAACGTAGATGCATCTTAAAACTGCGCAAGAAATTTAAAACAAAACCGCAAAAATCCGATGCCTTTTGTGGAATGTATATAAAAAATTTAAATACAGACTCAAGAGTGCGACTAATTTGTAAGGGTGCAACTAAGATTTTTCCTAGGTCGCACCGGTGCACCTAACGTCCTCGCATCCGCTGCCTCTCCACAAACGAAGCAATGTCGTTTATATGGATATGGTTTAATGTTGCGTTACATGACCCATTCCTTCTGTAAAGCCGTGCCTGTGTTTAGATCTCTCCTCCACACAGCCCCACCGCCATTTACACACACACAGCGCACCTACAACATGGAGAGACACAGCGCCGCCGGTCCACACTGCTGACATTTGTCTAGAGTTTTAATTGTTATTAACACAGCTGTATATTGTTAAGTATGAGAGGGAAACCTGTATTGGTACCAGTGTTTCCGCTGGTAACTCTCTGTTACTGCGGCCGCCACGGCGAAACACACATTAGAAGTTATTAAATGCAACTAACTTCAGTTGGTTGAGTAATAGCGTGTGAGACGGAGCCTGCTGGATCATAGTTCATAAAAATGCAGCGCAGTGACGATACAGACATTTCATAGCCTACACAAGACGGGTGTAACGCCGCTAATGAGTCAGCCGTCACTCTCTGAGTAGCCTAGCATATGCTTCAGTCCATCGCACTCCCTCGGTCTTTTTTTTTTCTTCTAAAGATTTCGGCCTTTATTTTGATAGGAAAGCTGAAGACATGAAAGGGGAGAGAGAGGGGGGATGACATGTAGGAAAGGGTCGCAGGTCGGAGTCAAACCTCTATATTTACCAACTGAGCTATCCGGTCGTCCTCTCTCTTTTAGTCTTTTATTGTTGTTGAAAGCTTATGAAGGAGCTTTCTCAGATATTTTTTTTATATATATCCTAGGCTATTTATTTTAGATAACTTTCATTTACATGTGTTGCAGCTGTATATTTTCAAACTGGTAAAGGAAACCCTGTCTTTGATTTTTATTTTAAATCTAAATCGGTTTTAATAAAAGAGCTTAAGAAAAGTGACTTTGACTTAAAACTGAACATTTAGCCCACTTTGTAAAAAAAATACAGAGCTATATATCGTGTATCGCCATTCAGCGTTACGGCAATGCGAGGAAAAATTTGGGTGCACCTAAATTTTGTGCTGGTGCACCTAAATAAAAAAAGTTAGGGGCACCAGTGCAACCAAGGCAAAAAGTTAGTGTGGAGCCCTGTTCCGGTTATGAGGCTTGTCCCGTGTTTGATCATATTTGGTTTGGGAGAAACTCTATCCTTAGATGTAAAACCTATAAGCAATATTACACGAGAGGTTGTGATTTAACATTTGGACGACAGTGATGCGGGCTAGCTCCGAAGTCCGTAACGCTAAGCATCATTGAAGTGCCAATGTCACTGTATCGTCAGTCAGCCAACGTAATTTAACGTTAGCTTTGTAGAGATCGTAGGATTTCACAAACTGAAGAAATACTGCACATATGAACACAAAAACTACTTTGCCAGCTCAATCGTGTTGTATCAAAAAGATATTTGCTGAAAATATTTTTTATATCGACAGCTTCAGCTCCTGTACGTGCGCCACATGTAGCTAGTAGCTGTTTTTAACATAGCACCTTGTCGTGTCATCGTGTCGAAGTCTCTCTGTTTACCTACTGTTAAAATGCTACAAGGGTTGGATTCAGGTTAAGGTGGGGGGGGGGGGGAACAGATCTCGACGGGGTTCGAAAAACACCGGCACAACTGACGTAGCTAGCTAATGCTAACATTTCCATTTGGTGGCAAGTCGTAATCCTGTAACGTTACACACTGTGTACATTTTTTTCTGCGAGACATGCAAAGCATCTGCCTAAATGAGCACAAAGAAGCAGCAGCTAACAGCAGCTCCGCTCTGTTCAATATTTCCCTAATTAATTATACGTCATTTCACTCACAACAACCCATCCACTATGGCTAATTAGAATGATAATTTTTATGACTCAATCTGCAATAAACGGCTGGTTGCTATGGACACTGCTAAGAAACCACGGATGGAGCTAGCATGTTGTTTGAATCACGTGTGTAATGAATATTACAACTATTAGGCTTATCGTGTTTTCATCATATTTGGGATATAATGTTTACATGGCAGAAAAATCAGGTTGTGTTCTCTCTCTCTCTCATATCATTATGTTGAATGTAGCTTTAAAAAAAAAAAAAAAAAAAAAAAAAAAAAAAAAAAAAGACAAAAATGTATTGACAGTAAACAAATATCAAGAAAAGAGGTTTGATCCCTGGTCGGATCTGCTTGTTGTAGGCCTATTTAAGGACATTTTACATGGTGCAGCAGATCTGCCAGCTGGTCGTAGCCATTATGCTAACTAAAGCTGGTTTTCATAGTGTATCACAGGGAGGAAGATTCGTTATATACATATGTACATAATATAAACAATTATACATAACGACGGGTCCTCATTCTGATGAGGAAAAACAAGTATTTGACCCCTGGAGAAGAGAGGACCAGATGTGAGTCAGTTGGGAGGGCTCAGACACATAGAAGCCTCCAAATCGGATGAAAGGGCATGGAGATGCCCAAGAGCTTCGCAGCACAGATTTCTGCCACTGACATGCCTCTGAACAGGGCTGTCGATACATGTAGACAGAGCCTGTGTAGAATGTTGCCACCACCATGCCCTGGGGGGGCTTTGGGTTGTACTCGGTGTTCGCCCCCAAACTGACGTTTATAGGCCTGGGTGATAGCCTCGCCTCTTCAGCCAGTGGGACAGGCCTGTTGTTTTTCTTGACAGGGGGACCCCCTTGGGATTGTTCCATGTAGTGGACAAACAGCTGCCTTGTGTCCAGTTCCCCCCTTGTGGTTTTGGGATGATTCCTATCCGATGATCAGGGACACCCCACGAGGCAAGATCTTGTGTGGAAACCAGGTTGGCGGTGGTGTGGTGCTTCTTATTTGTGATAACTGCAAACCAAGGGCTTTCCGATTCTCTGTAACCCATGAGCCTTGTGCAGATCAACAATCTTGTCCCTGGTGATGTCCCTGGTTGAATGTGACTCCTCATGGTGGTGATGTTGGATGCTGGTTGTTTGGGTGTTGACATGTCTTTTATACAGGCAGGTGAGGCAGGTGTATTTGATGTAGATAATTGGTTCGGATTGGGGCTGTGTCTTAAAGAGACTAAAACCAGGGAAAAAACCCTGGATGGTTAAAATTCCCTCTTTGGGACCATATGATTAAAAGGAATTTGTTAAACTTTTGGTGTGAAGGAAGGGTTGGGCTGTAGGGTGGCTGCCGCCCCTCTGATTGGGAGTTCCTGTAGTGGACAAACAGCTGCTGTGTCCGCCTTTATGTCCGCCGACGTAAAACATACTGTGATAACGCACGCACGGGCACAATCTGTGAGAGGCCTCCTCAGCGTCGTTGTTATGAGGCAGGGAAAAAACCCTGGAGGAAAAAACCCTCGACCGAAAGGAATTTGTTAAACTTTTGGTGTGAAGGAAGGGTTGGGCTGTGGGGTGGCTGCGCTCCGTGACTCTGATTGAGAGACAGGACGGCGAGACTGACAGCGCACACTTGCTTGGCTGATGTCAGTGCAAGGAGGGCGCCGTTTTTAGAGACAGCAACCTGAGAGGGGCTTGTGCCAGGGGCTCGAAGGGGCTTCCCAGAGCTCGGAGTACCAGGGTCAGATCCCATTGGGCGTGAGAGAACGCACGGCAGGTTTCTGCCGCCGGACCCCCTTTCAAAAAAACGTTTAACTAGGGGTGCGCAAAAACCGTTCTCTCTCCATAGCCTTCGTGGCAAGATGAAATGGCCGCGGCGTGAGGCTTTGACCGTGGATGGGGCCAAGTCGTTATCTACCAGTGTTTGGAGATAAGTCAGTACGACGGGCAGGGGGCACGATATGGGGTCTGACTCCCTCACCGCACCAGCGGTGGAAAGCGGACCAACGCGCGTAACACGCTGTTGTAGAGGGAGCTCGCGCTCTGAATGGTGCGCACCACGGCAGGTGGCAAGCCTAACCTCTGCAAGCGTTCCCGCTCAGCAGCCAGCCCCACAGTCGCTGGGTTATCACCGGGGGTGGGCTATCGCGCCGTCCAGCTGTGACAGGGCGTCCCTCGTGCCCACGGCAATTGCCAGGGGGGAGCCGCCAGCAGCTGGACCAGCGTCGGGGAACCAGGATGCGTTAAGTGCGCTCCGGTGCCACCAGGATGACCGACAGGCCTTCCTCCTGGATGCGTTCAGGAGGCGAGGGATCAGAGGGACCGGGGGGAAAGTGTATAGGAGGGTTCTGGGCCAGGGATGGTGGGAGAAAGCGTCCGCGCCCAGGAGTGGGTTGTCCCGTGAGCTCAAGGAAAACCACAGGCGCACTGTGTGTTTTCTCGTGAGGCGAACAGGTCCACCTCTGCTTCCCGAACCTGCTCCACAGCTTCCGCCGACGATAGTGGGATTCAATTTCCACTCGTTGTGAGAGGTCCCCCCCCCCGACATTAGGTCTGCCGCCCGGTTTAGTATCCCGGGGATGTGGACGGCCCTGAGGGACAGCAGATGACTGTGAGACCACAGCAGGAGGCTCCTGGCTATTTCCAATAGCCGGGCCGAGGGTACGCCACCCTGGCGATTTATGAACACCGCTGCTGTGACATTGTCTGTCTGCACCACAACATGTCTCCCTGCTACCTTCGGGGCGAAGTGCTTCAAGACCTTCAGCACCGTGGACAGCTCCAGGCAGTTTATGTGTGGGAGGGGAGGAGGAGGCCATTCCCCTCCCACCACCTGTGATTCGCACATTCCTCCCCAGGGACGCATCCGTGTACACTGTCACGTATGACGTCATTCTGCCCAGGGGAACCCCAGCTGACAGGGTCTGGGGGTTTCCCCAGTATGACAGGTCTGACTGCAGAGAGGGAGGGATAGTCAGCATTCGCCACTTGTGGCGTATGGGGTGGATGTGCTGACGAAGGAACCACCTCTGGATTTTCCTCATGTGGAGAAGTCCCAGGGGTACTACCATGTATCCCGCGGACATCATGCCCAGAAGGCGCATGATAGACAGCGCTGACACCTTTGCTTGGGCGTGGTGCGCGACAGGAGAGAAAGCAGCGCATCTTGCCTCGGCGTTGACAGCCTGGCCCTCATAACAATCGAGTTTAGCACTACGCCCAGATAAACTATCGATTGTGAGGGAACCAATGCGCTTTTCTGCCAGTTTATGGCGAAACCGAGTGTCTGCAGGTGCTGCAGGACTGACACGGTGTGTAGCGCCGCCGTTTCCCGAGAGGGAGCCAGGATGAGCAAATCGTCCAGATAAAACAGGACTCCGACGCCTTTTTTCCGCAACGGCTGAAGTGCCGTCTCCATGCACTTGGAAAAAGTGCGAGGGGCCAGTGAGTAACCGAATGGCAGTCGGTTGTACTGAAAAGGAGCCCCTCGGAAAAAGAAGCGCAGGAATTTCCTGTGTCTGGGGATGACTTGGATGTGAAAGTAAGAGTCTTTCAGATCCACGGATGTAAACCACTCCTGGTGGCGCACGCATTCCAACACGTTTGATAGTCAACATGTGGAATGGACGGACCATGACGCACCGGTTGAACTGGGACAGGTCGAGGATGGGACGAAACCCGCCTGACTTTTGGCGTGAGAAAGTATAGTAAAAACCCTCGTTCTCCTCCCCCGGAGGAACACGGGAAATTGCTCCCTTTGACAGCAGTTCCCGTAATTCTGACGTCATGGCGTCTGATTCCGCCTGGGACAGCACAGTTGTCTCCAACACGCCCGCAAAGCGAGGCGGGGGGGAGGCGAACTAGAATGTGTAGCCCCGTGATATCAGTTTTGACATCCACAAGTCCATGTGTGTCAGTCTGATCCATGCCGCGCTGTGCTCTGAGAGCGGGGGCGCGCATGTCTGTGTGTTGTTCACAGACATAGCTAGCAGGAAGCGTAGAGCCCGTCCCGCCGCTGGGCGAGACATGGGTAGAACGTATCGCCCAGCCCATGGTAGGGCCCTGTAGAAAGGGTGGCGAGTCATCGTCGTCCTCATCCCGCTGGCATAGCCAGGGGGAGGAGGACAACTGAGCAGCGCTAAGTGTAGCGGCATGGCGTCTGCTCCTGCTGTCTGCATAGTGAGAGAGCGGTGCAGCTCCGCGAGCAGCGGTGACCTGGTGTGTGCTTGTGTGGGGAACATCTGTCATATTATCAGTGTAGTGTTCAGTGGGAACAAGGGCTGCTAGGTTGAGGGGAAACTGCTCTTTAGAAAGACTTGAGTGGCCCTTAAAAAGGGCCGTTGTGTTTCCGATTCTCAACCGTGGAGGGACAGACGTTCCCCGCGCCCGTCATTGCCACCGCCGCTGCTTGGTGGGTGGCTCGGGGCGGGTTAGACCAGGTGGGGGCCGCCTTCATGATCCTTCGACCCCGTGAAGCCTGCCGGTCGGGGGCCGGCTGTCGCTGCGGTGGGGCAGGCGGAGGGGCGGAGATCGAAGCCTGGGAGGGCGCAGCCGCAGCAGAGGCTGTGGGGCGTTTCCTCTTATGGCGGCTGGTGGAGCGGTGGCGCTGTTGTTGAGGTGCTGCCTTCCAGGAGCCAAGCCGCCTTAGCCGCTCCGCCTCTTCGGCTGCCTGGTGGAGGTGGGATGTGGCCGTCTGTAGACGAGGTCCAAATAGTCCATCGGGAGCTATGGGACCGTACAGAAGCTCGCGCCTGACCTCCGTGGGTAGCTGTGACGTGTGGAGCCAGATATTTCGCTGGGCCACAGTCTGCCACACCTGGACCCTCGACAACGCCACCGTGGTCGCCGTGCTGAGGGTGAGGATGGCAGTCATAGCCTTGCCGATCTCCGTAGCTAGCTCCGGAGGAAGCGCCTCCGGGTTGGTGGCCATGGCGGAGACGGCGGAGGCTAGCAAGGCTATGTTGTTTTGCGCCGCTAAGCCCTGGGCCGCACACTGGTGAGACCGGTCAGTGACTTGGACGCAAACCTGGTCCTGGGGGACGGGGGGGTCGGCTTCCGGTGGCCGAAGAAGGTAGCCTTCGGAAGCAGGATTGACGCCAGGCTCTGCTCCAGAGGGGGGAGCAAAGGAAAGCCTGCCTCTGTGTCGCCATGAACCCGTGTGAACGGGGCATAGCGCGAGACTGGCGCCCTCAGTTTCCCTGGCTGAGAGAGAGCCTCCTCCACAAAAGGCCGAAGCTCCGTGAAGCGCGGCCAGAGTGGGGCCCGTTTGGACGGCGGCTCCTGAGAGTAGAGGTCACCGCTCAGGAGGCCGCGAGAGGGGGCTGGCGGCTCCGCTGGAAGCGCTATGCCCCTCTGGTCCGCTGCCCTTTTTATGATCTCCGGCAGGTCCATAAAAAAGAGCCTTGGTGGTGGAGGGTGGAGCCACCTGCGGCAGAAGGGAAGACCGCTGAGGCGGTGCCCCTGGCCGTTCTGGAGACGGGGAGAGCCGTAGCGGAAAGGCATCGATCCCTGTCTCCAGATCCAGTCCTCCCAGTGGGGAGGAAGGAAACCCGGTGAGAGAGTAGTCTTTCGGGGGAGACGAGTCATTGGACTCGTGCCCGTTGAAGACGCCCTCTTCCAGCGGTTCCAGGGCGTCGACGGTGTCGCGTCGGTCCGCCCAGCTGCCGTCCCCCTCTCCGTCGACCTCAAAGGCCAGAAAAGCGTCCGCCCGCCGTTGAAGCTCTTTAGAAGGCAGGCGGGCGCAGAACGGGCAGGAGGCGTCGGAGGTGAGAGCCTTGCCGGCAGGAGAGGTGCCGAGGCAGGTCTCGCAGCGGGGGTGGAGGTCCGGCGAGAAGATGTAGCCGGCCTCGCAGGAGGGGCAGAGGCGGACGCCGCTGGAGCTGGTAGTTTTCATTACCTTCTTCATAACTGCTCTTGCTTGAAGAAAAAGTGGGAGCATAGCAACGGGTCCGCCCTGTTTTTATACAGTAATTGCGGACGTAGCTGAAGCCCGTGCGGCACGCAAGGGCGGGAAAGAAAATCTTCACGACTGCGCATGCGCGAAGGGATAAACCCATAGCGTGGCTTAGAGGGCGAAGCCTATACGAAATAGAACTGCTGCTTGATGATTATTACCGAAGCCTGGCTGAACACACTCACTCATCCCAGATGGCAGCTAGCAGCTAACAGGGTAGGTAAATTTAAACAATGTCGGAGTTGAAAACGCATCTTGTTGTCATGTAAGGGCCCTGTTCATGTTGCACAGACATTTTAATTGCATTTTGTGTCTGCCGTTTTAGCTAAGTGGGAGCTCTGGGCATTAGCTGTAGTAGCTCTGTGTTGCTGTCAATTCGTCTCGTTTTTTTGGCTAGCAACAGTACTCACATACGTATAGCGATCAAAATTAACGTAAAAATTGCCCGGAGTTCTCCTTTAAGTCATGTTCTGTCCTTAACACACAGGCCAAAACAAATACAAACATTCCATCCCAGAATACAGACTTTAGCATTGTTGTCAGAGAAGATAGGATTTAAAGTTAGCATGTTTCCTTAATATTTTGTGACAAATTGTGGTCATTCTTTTATTAAATACAGTAAATATATATATAAAATATTGGACCTTGAAAATTTCAGTTTTCACTGTTGATTTGTTTAACTGTTAAGTTAAAAAAATACATCTTTCCAAAAGACAATGAGTAATCGTGTTAAATAATTTCAATATTGACCAAAATAATGGTGATTATGATTTTTTTCATAAAGGAGCATCCCTAATATGGCTGTATCGCAGCACTGTATATCTGGTAAAACAGCTGACATGACACAGCACAAAGCCCACTTAATCATTTATTACTTGCACAAAAAATGACTGTGGCCTCCCCCTTTTACACCTTCACTTCCTAGTTCACAGTCGGTGAAACATCAAAACAGCCACTTTCAGTTAAATCCAGGATGTCACCATCGTTATGCACCTGTCAGCTAGCTAGCCGAGGAGAAGCTGACACTGCACAACAAAACAAACTAACAAACTGACTGTGCTGGTAACATTAGTCCACAATCAGCTAATGAAAAGGATAGCAGTACATTTATGTAACGTTAGCCTACTTCTATCACAGATTTACGGCAGTTAAAACTACATACAACTACAATATCGTTTGTGCTAATTATGTTGTAACCAACGGCAAGCTAAAGTCTTGTAGTATTGTATCAAAGAGCTAGCTAGAGTTAAGTAGCTAGAGACTTCAACATACGTTAACGTAACTAACATTAGCTGTTTGTTTGATATTTCGTAGCTACTTGGAACAACAAGGGTGACCTTAATGAATGATTTAAAAACATGTAACCTTAACATGTCACAATAATACGGTACGTTACGGTGTTTAGTATTCTTACCTTGGTGTCAGTATTTCAGGCATTTTGCTAGAACGGTAGGTGAACAGAGAGTGCCGCAATTTTAACAGACCAACAGCTAACGTTAGCTTGTACTTTGACTGCTGTGCTGTCCATATATATATACAATGGCCTGCTGTCTGGTTTGCTAACTAACACTTCCTTGTTTCTTCGAAGGAAAAAAAGATGTCACGCGTCATATCATTACGGTAAAACACATGCGCAGTAAAATCTAGACTGCACCCAAAGGTTCAGAGATGGTTTAGAATAATAATAATAATAATAGTATAAATGTTTTTGATAGGTTCTTGCAATAGCAGTTTTTGATTGAAAAAAAAAAAATAATTTCAGTTTTAAAGGAAACCCCTTTTTAACTTTGTTATTATTACAGAATTTGTCTCCAACTAGTCACATTTCCTGCCAATTCATGTCTGAGAAATCTGAGTAAATCTTGTATGTAATTCCTGATGTGTTTATTTGAGCATTTATTCTTGTAATGTCAACCAAGAAACTACTATTAAATGGATCGATCATTGAAACTTTGATTATCAACATATCCTAATTTTATTCTAGTCATTTATGTGTTTATTTGCCAACCTTATGCTTGTTTTTGTTTTTTAAATGCAGTGCTTACTTGTGTTCAATTTGTTGTTGTTTGTTTAGGACTCTTGTAATTGTAATTGCTCGCTATATATTTTTTTCTTTTCTTCCTATTAAATGGATAAACCCCCTAGGGTTTTCTTAATCTCATTGAAATCTTTATTTTATTACTTTATTTTCTTTTGTTACTGCTGTCTTGATTTTCTTGTGCAAAATAAACAAATAAAAATCCTAATTTCAAAAATTGCATATTTAGTCATTTATTTTTATGCCATGCCCTAAGCGCACGCCATGCGCTTAGTGCGCTTAGATCGTTAAAATAGGGCCCAAGGAGTATATTAGATTCAGTAAAGCACAGTCCAGTTAAATCTTTAAAAGTAGTAATATCCTTGGATTCTGCAGCAACAATACAAAGTTTTAAGTCAGGACAAACGACAAGGAAAGATCTATTTATAGAGGTACATTCGAAGCTCCTAAATTTACAGCATCTAGGAATAGATATTCATTTTTGTTGAATTCCGGCACATGTGGGTAGAGGGAAATGAAATAGTGGACAATATGGCTTAAAGTGCATTACATAAAAATAATAAACTAAACGTTAGGTTGTGAAAAGCAGAAGTAAAATCAATCATTCATCAGAGAGTTAATATTAAATAGCAGGAAATCTTGGAAAACGATACAAAAGGTAGAGAGTATTACAAAATTCAAAAGGCGGTTAGGGTGAGAAGATATGAACGTAAAGGTAGAAAAGAAGATGTCAGGTTTACTCGGTTAAATTGTAATACAATTAACCAGATAAATGTAAGCCATATTTACATAAACAAGTAGGCCTGATACAAAAGTTGGAACTGTAAAAATCAGCAGGTTTTTGCAAATCCTTCAGAAAGAGAACATTCATGTACCATTAGTCTATGGTACCATTGAGAGGAAGTATTGGGATACGCCTTACCGGAAGGGGGCAGACTGCAGGTAAAGATGCACCGGAAAGTAGAGACGAGGAAAGTAGAAACGGAAGTAAGACTGATATCAACAACCTGAGTTACAACTTAGGCAAAACTTGATTGCAGTTAAAGCTATTAACGTTCAACTTTAACGTTATTGTATTCGATACAAATGTTGTATTATGGGGAAAGCATTTCCCTGTGTGTCGTGGAAGTGGTTTGTTTTTGTGCTGAAACTCAGTGGCTAACGTTAGTTTAGCCATTTGGAGCAGCTAACTTTTTCTCAGCTGACTTGCGTGAATTAATTTTGACAGCCTCAGTAACTTTAAGCAAACAGTAACAGTCTAATATGCCCAGGAAGTGCTATATTTTTATCAAGGTTGCGGGCGCAGCTGGATTGTCTGCTAGCTGTCGTTGACACGTCCTAGTAGTTTTACGTGGCGTTGATATAGCCCGGTTTGCTCGCAATGCTTCTGCAGCTGCCCCCCCTTGTCAACTAACGTTAGCTGGCTCCTCTCCTCCTGTGTGTTGTTGCCCGATGGCTCACTGCGGTTCCCCCGAGACGAGCCCAAAGGTACAGGCACCGCGTCCCGAAAGCATCGAACCGACACAGGGTAGCGTAGACCGAAGCATAAAGCCGGTACTGTTCGAGATCTTCGGCGAGATATGGACGGTTCAATCACGGCTCGGCCAGGGAGTCTCAGCCTCGGTGTACCGGGTCAGCTCAGGCAGAGCCACCACCACCGCCGCTGTCAAGGAGTTTCAGGCCGACACTCATGGAGGAGATTACGGGTATCACAAGGAGAGGTCCGTGCTGGAAAATATCCAGGGACATAAAAACATTGGTAAAAACATTAACGTTAGCCTGTTTTACTAAAATATGTTGACCTGTGTCCGTGGTAGGAGGCAAAGAATACTCGAGGGCTGCCCCCTTTTAGTAAATTAGTTGACTTAATGCTGAATAAATTATTGGCAAGAAACTCATGAGCACATCGTAAGCGCACGATTTAAAGTGGTGCTTTTGCGTGATTAAATGTCATTACTTACTATGAGCTAACAGATTAATGCTTTCATGAAAGAGTATATAATACTACTGTTTTCCTTATGTCATGTCTTTTACAAATAGAAAATGCCAAATCATTTTATTTGAATTTTGCTTGTCTGTGGAATACACCTGGTAGAATATTTTGTAAAACAATTCACGAAAAAATATGATCAGCTTTTTAATTCTGCATATGATAACCTATGAAACCATATCTGATTTCAGTAAAACATTAAATTTGTCAGTGTTCAGCAAAAATAATTATGGGTGACAATTTTTGCTCTATAAACATATTGAAAAAACAAACTTGTATTGTCATTATCCTGTAGTAAATGGTATTGTCTAGTAGGAGGGTTCATTTACTTTTTCTTAAACGTGATACAGTGCAACAGTGTAGACCTAGCTGCTTGTAATGACAGCTTTGTTCTCCTCTCAGTGACACTGTACGGGGTGTTCACCAACCACAGCTGTATGGGTGTTGCCACCCGCTGTCTTCTGCTGGAGCTCTTGGATGTCAGTGTATCTGATCTGTTGGTGAGAGGCAGCAGTGGTACCCAGGTTGGTAGGTAAGTGAAGAGATGCCCCTGCTTCTCATACAGTATAGCCTAACTGACTGTACAAGGTTGCCTGTTCAGCAAGAGTGGCTGCACCATGTATAGATTTGATTGCTTAGGGCTCCAGACTAACTTTTTTTTTTACTAGGAGTACTGTAGCCCCTAACTTAAAAAAAGGGAGGGGCACACACAGAAAATTAGGGGTGCACACCTTAAAGGGTAACTACTGTTTTTTTTCAACCTGGACCCTATTTTCCTATGTTTTTGTGTCTAAGTGACTGATGGGAACAACAATCTTTGACCTTGAGCAAGAAAGCTGCAGTCGGCAGCGGCGATGCAAGCTACAATGTAAGTTAATAGGGCAATTGTCCAGCTTGTATTTACCTTCACAAAAGTGCTCGTTTTGCCACTGACAGGCTCAGATTAATATTCTAAGTGTCTGACAACATGGAAAGGATCCCTTCAGAGATAGTCCTTTTAAAACCTCTTTGAGACCTTTCTGTTTAACCAGAAACCGCTCTAAACATGTAAATCGGTAAACTATGTGTTTATTTCAACCAAAGCTAGAGTTGAGATGGTTGGAAAAGTGGAAAGACGACCTAAAATTCCTTTTCATAGTTTTTTTATTTTGTTTCTGTCGGCTTTGAATGAAGTGTATTTTACGATGCTAAAATTACTGTTTATTCGCATGGAGTCTGGTGGGTTTAGCAAATGCGATTTTGCGGATGTTTTTATGTTTTAAAAAAAAAAGGATCTTGCTCTTTAACAGAAAGGTCTACCTCCTTAGAAATCCTTTCCTTAATATGGTCAGACTTCTAGAATATTAATTTGAGCCTGTCAGTGTCAAAACAAGCAAATATTTTTGAGAGAGCAAGACAAAGGGGACTGCAGTATGCATTCAAGGGATATATCTATGACATAATATGCAACCGATTAGAGAATAATTTTATCAACATTTTTATTTGAAACCGGGACAATGCACAAATAAACATTAAACTTGTAATACAAGAGAATATGTCTTGGGCCAGATTGAAGCTAAAGCCTATAGGTCCCAGCGCAAGCAACAGCCGCCTCATATGCTGACCATTCAAATGGGAAACACACAAATTGAGGAACAGCTATGTTCATGCACAGCAGGGTAAGTGAAATTTGAAAATCTAATAATTATAAATCAAACAGTTTATCCATAAGTCTTAATAAACACAAGACATTAGTCTGACCACTTTGCAATGTTAACATTCTCCCGCTTATATTTTTAGTGCGCCAGGCTACTGCTCACACATCGTGGGTCTAATATACGCCTTAACCTGGCAAGAGCCAGAGATGCTGAGCTTAGCCATACATCATCAACAACACAAACAAAGTCCTCCTGCACGAGTCTACCACAGCAGTGGCACAAGCCAAGGGGTAACAAAATAAGGGCAGTGCCAATATCATTGGTAGTTGTCGCTAAATATATATAATATGTTTTAAAGTTTAAAGTATTTAGTTGGGAATGGGGCCTCCCACACTGCTTGATCCATGCCTGGCATTTCTCCCTTTGGGTTTTAGTTTTCGGGAAGGGAAAAAATTCCACCACCCTGTCCAAACTTTTAGGATACCGGGTATCAGATTTGCCCAATCCATACGCACAACGCTTTGGCATGTTTCCCTCGCTTGAAAGCTTGCCAGACCTCCCGCGCCTAGTTACGGTTGCTAAGCCACTAGACCTGGCGCTAATACGGCACCGGTGCCTTAACGACCGTTATCTACCGGACCGAATAGCAAAGCGGATTTCGGTGCCTTATTTAGGTGCCACTTAAATGCCTGCGCTGCTCTCTGATGCTCCAAAAACGGACGTTAGAGGGAACTGAAACATCACCACACGGGACACTAGTTAACACTACACTTGGCAGCAGGAAACGTTAGCCTACAGTTAGCTAGCAGCTGGAGTAAACACGGTTAAAATGCTGACAGCTAAACTGTGTAACAGTGTTTCTGTATTTCACTGTAGAGGATTCTAACACCAGACTGTATCTGCCGTTGTCTGAAAAACAACAAAGACTCAGCCTCGCCAGCGTCTTGCTGCATTCAAAGTAATTGTAAAATACCCTTTTCCCATCCAGTGGTTGTTTTTGTTGTTAACAGGAATTTACTGGTGAAATAAGTTATTGTTATTACATTCATAATAAATCATTTAATTTTGACCCTGTGGCCTTAGCAATACACAAGCCGTTCTTTTGTGCTCCTTTTTTGTTTTTTTAAGATCAACTTTTTATTGTTTTATATTTTTGAACAGACAAATACAATTGAACAAGGTGCTCCATTTTTTATGTGTGTGTGTGTGTATATATATATATATATATATATATATATATATATATATATATTATATTTAAGCTCTTTCATTTAACTTACATTGTTTCGCCGCTGCAGCGATCTTGCTTAATACTGGACCAATTTCAAAGATGGCTGTTCCCATCAGGTTGAAAAGAAAAACGGTAGTTACCTTTTAAATCGACCTGCTAGAAATATCAAACAAATACAAAAATGGCTTGCTCATTTCTCTGTCGACAAGAAAACAGTTGTCTTAAACTGGAAATCAAAAAACGCAAAAAATATCAACAACTGGATCAACCTATCAGAATACATATCTATGGAAAAGATAACAGCTCATAACAATAACCATCTCATAGCATTTACATAAAGATGGTGCCCGTTCTTACACTCCTTTGGGCTGGGCTAATGCTGGGCACATTCCCATACACCTAAATTCCTTTACCTCTACATATTATGTTTTCATACTGACACACGCACACACACACACACACACACACACACACACACACTTGTATATTCAAGCTATTGTTTATGTTTGCCGTCTACTGACCATCTTCGCTTGACTTATTCATCTATTCTTTTCATGCTTCTCTTGCTCACATACAAATCCATTCACTGCTTGTCATTTCAACAATTTTTTCATAGTGTTTTAATTGTACTTACTTTCTATTGTAATGACCAGACTTAATAATGAAGACCATGGCTACCCTTAATATATTAATAATAGCATTGTCTCATTGTATTATGTTTATTATTATTGATGTTACTCTTACCATCCCGGGTTTTTTTCTGGCTCAGAATAGGCCTTTTGGTTGACGCATTAAGCAAGTCTTTTTGAGCATGAATCAAACACTAAATCTCCTGCATTCTGTTACATTTTATGCAACAACTCTTTATTCATGTGAAGGAAAAAAAATGGACGTTAAAACTGGGATCCAATTAGTGCTAGCTTCACAGTGGAGCGCTCAAGTCCAGTCACAACTATGCAGCAGCTTGCTCATCAGTGAAAGCTGCATTCGTAAAATATAGCAGCTGTGGATAAGACTAGTTGACCGCTGGAAGTTAAAGACGTTTTGGCGCTGGTGATTTTCCTGTGGCGCTGACTAAAACCTCTTCGGGGGGCGCCAAAAAAATTCTCTATGCAGGAAAAACCTTGATTAACATTAACACACAAACCTGCCAACTGACTTTGTGGTTGCACAGGTACTCACTCGCCTAGCAACATTGAGGCTAAAGCAAACCATCTCTTTATTCTGTTATAGTAATGAGCTTACGTCTGTTACATAAAAGCCAGTGCTCACTGCATCCAAAGAGAACTCTGGCTGGTCTAATAAGAGTTGATAAAATGTGCTGTGTTCTACGGTGTTAAATCATGCCATGTTATCTGAGGTGGCCAGTGAGTTTTTGCGCATGTATCATGCTTGCTTTTTGATTGGAGAAAAAGATTCCTTTGCATGTCGTTGAGGGTTGGTGCCTACTGGCGCCCAGCACCAGATATTACCACTCAAACTAGCAAACTGACCCAATTTTAATACCTAAGGAGTAAATCTCATCAGCATCAGTGAGCCAATAAGCATGCAGCATGGTTCTACCAAGATCTAATATTGCTGGTGATTGGCTGTCTATCGTAACACTTCGTAGAGACGAGCAGGAAAAACTCTGTTGCGCTCACATAGTAGGAGCTCAAAATAAATAAAAAGATTTGTGCTATAATGTGTAATGTTGTAATTTCCTTGTGTTTTATTAAATTGGTATCGAAAAATAATTATTGTTTAGGAACTGGTATTGAAGGCACGGTATTGGTATCGGTATCTACATTTTTTATCATTATATTCAGTATAATGGCTAAGCCTAAAAACTTAAAGCCACTGAGGGGCTGCCATACGGACTTAAAACAAACAAACAAACAGTCTTTGGCTAGTAAACTAGCTGACGCGCTCTCTTCTAACTTACACTGCTCCGTAGCCTACTGTGGAAATCACTGACATCAACAAACATTTCATCGTCTCCGTGAGTTTGCGCAGTGTAGCGATTTAATGCGCCAAAAACTGTTTGTGCTCCTTCGCTTAACAGCACCCCTAGTTACCTGTTGAAAGGTTCCTACCTATATAGACGTAACTCATATGCCTACTAGTGCCACCAGTGGACAATTTGTGTCCTACACCCAAACCAATGAAAATGGCTGTTACATTCAGTATTCCTGTAAGGGGGCTTTCACATCTGGGACCTGGGCCCGGATCCGACTGCAATTGACCCCAAAGTCCAGTTTCTTTAATAAATATGAACAAGGCTTGAGTTAACTTTTTCCCAAGGAGCATGTTTTGCTCCCAAGTTGAAAATGTAGGAGTGACTTACATAAGGGAACTGTTATTACTGTTGTAGCTAATTTGTACAATAATATAATGATCTTATGAATAAATACCATTATAAAATGTACCGCGTATTAATGGCAGGGTTTAACGCAACTGGGTTTTAATTTTCTTTGAGTTAGGCCAGCCCATATCCCGATTTTAGCCGATTCCAATTTCGTTTTTTCTAACCACAGCACACACAAATATTTATTTTCTATCTTTTCTTAAATAGAACATTTTACATTTTGCATAGAACATTTTTTTAATAGATAATCGATTGCTATAAAATAGAACTATATAAATTACTCCTGGTGTGGGAAATTCACACACATCTAAAGTGCAATGTTAGAACCATTTCCTTCTTTTCACATCCAATATCCAACTTAATATAATAAATATAGCCTTGCAGTATAAAGATATTTCTCAAAACGCACACGCAGGCCTGTTTGAACGTCAACAGTAACGTTACCTGAAAACATAAACGTCACCACTCATTTTACACACAGTTTAGCAACAAACTAAACGCTGGGGGAAGATTACGACATTTTTAATTGGTTGGTTGGTTTTGAGCGGTATGCATCCCCACTAACCTGGAAAGCATTTTAAACAGTAACGTTAATACAGCATGTCGGGTTAATACAGCATGTTGGAGGAATACAGCGTCTCTTTTTTTTGTTTTTTTTAATACAATCACCGCTCGCTAATGTTAGCTTCTTGTTTCATCTGGGGTCTGATCAACAGTAAATTCATCAAAGTCAGTGTGCCCAACGCTATTTTTCAATAAACTGTAGCTGTCATATTTCACGGGACCCGTGGTTTTCATGTTCCATGTGCATTTGACCGGCATGAAATCGGCATATGTCAGACTGACCTGCCGGTCGCCGGTCATGACTGAGCACGTGAAAATCCGCCAATTCCGGTCACTGGCCGGTCAATCGGTGCATCTCTAGTTTTAATGCGTGCTCCAGTACGGTTTGCATTAGGTGTTAAAACCAACTGTACCAAAACCGAATTGGACTACTATTTAACGCGACTATGAAGCGGTTTTAACCGGTCATTAAACTGTCTCACTGTAATAATGATGCCATACAGACAGCAGTCGGACAAAGCTTATCGAAAGCCAAAGCTAAAATTAGCAGCTTTGGGAGGCTGGCTTGATTTTGGCACTGGGATTTGCTTTGGCTGGCTATAAACCTCTTTATGGGCGCCAAAACTTTCTCTATGCAGGAAAAACCCTGCCATCATTCCTACTGTTATGCATTATACAGTGAGGCAAAAATGTATTTAGTCAGCCACCAATTGTGTGAGTTCTCCCACTTAAAAAGATGAGAGAGGCCTGTAATTTTCATCATAGGCACACTTCAACCATGAGAGACAAAATGAGAAAAAAAATCCAGAAAATCACATTGTAGGATTTTTAATGAATTTATTTGCAAATTATGGTGGAAAATAAGTATTTGGTCAATAACAGGTCAAACGTTTTCTGTAAGTCTGTAAGGTTTTCACACACTGTTGCTGGTGTTTTGGCCCATTCCTCCATGCAGATCTCTAGAGCAGTGATGATTTGGGGCTGTCGCTGGGCAACACGGACTTTCAACTCCCTCCAAATATTTTCTATGGGGTTGAGATCTGGAGACTGGCTAGGCCACTCCAGAACCTTGAAATGCTTCTTACGAAGCCACTCCTTCGTTGCCCGGGCGGTGTGTTTGGGATCATTGTCATGCTGAAAGACCCAGCCACGTTTCATCTTCAATGCCCTTGCTGATGGAAGGAGGTTTTCACTCAAAATCTCACGATACATGGCCCCATTCGTTCTTTCCTTTACATGGATCAGTCGTCCTGGTCCCTTTGCAGAAAAACAGCCCCAAAGCATGATGTTTCCACCCCCATGCTTCACAGTAGGTATGGTGTTCTTTGGATGCAACTTAGCATTCTTTCTCCTCCAAACACAACTGGTTGAGTTTTTACCAAAAAGTTCTATTTTGGTTTCGTCTGACCATATGACATTCTCCCAATCTTCTTCTGGATCATCCAAATGCTCTCTAGCAAACTTCAGACGGGCCTGGATATGTACTGGCTTAAGCAGGGGGACACGTCTGGCACTGCAGGATTTGAGTCCCTGGCAGCGTAGTGTGTTACTGATGGTAGCCTTTGTTACTTTGGTCCCAGCTCTCTGCAGGTCATTCACTAGGTCCCCCTGTGTGGTTCTGGGATTTTTGCTCACCGTTCTTGTGATCATTTTGACCCCATGGGGTGAGATCTTGCGTGGAGCCCCAGATTGAGGGAGATTATCAGTGGTCTTGTATGTCTTCCATTTTCTAATAATTGCTCCCACAGTTGATTTCTTCACACCAAGCTGCTTACCTATTGCAGATTCAGTCTTCCCAGCCTGGTGCAGGTCTACAATTTTGTTTCTGGTGTCCTTTGTCTCTTTGGTCTTGGTTCATAGTGGAGTTTGGAGTGTGACTGTTTGAGGTTGTGGACAGGTGTCTTTTATACTGATAACAAGTTCAAATAGGTGCCATTAATACAGGTAACGAGTGGAGGACAGATGAGCCTCTTAAAGAAGAAGTTATAGGTCTGTGAGAGCCAGAAATCTTGCTTGTTTGTAGGTGACCAAATACTTATTTTACTGAAGAATTTACCAATTAATTCATTAAAAATCCTACAATGTGATTTTCTTTTCTCATTTTGTCTCTCATAGTTGAAGTGTACCTATGATGAAAATTACAGGCCTCTCTCATCTTTTTAAGTGGGAGGACTTGCACAATTGGTGGCTGACTACACACTTAAAAATGATGGGTTAAAAATAACCCAACTTGGGTTGTTTTATAACCCAACCGCTGGATCACTATTGCACCGGACCAACAGTAGTTAATTTGACCCAGCAAGATGGGTTGGTCATTTTTAACCCAACAGATGAGTTAAATATTCTACCCAAATGCTGGGTCAAATTAATTAAAATTCTGGGTTGATTCAACTACATATTTGTTATATAGTGTACCCAAATGCTGGGTCAAATTAATTATAATTCTGGGTTGATTCAACTACATATTTGTATAGTGTACCCAAATGCTGGGTCAAATTAATTACAATTCTGGATTGATTCAACTACATATTTAATATATAGTGTACCCAAATGCTGGGTCAAATTAATTACAATTCTGGGTTGATTCAACTACATATTTGTTATATAGTGTACCCGAATGCTGGGCAAAATTAACCCATATGCCAGATTAATTCTAACACATTACAATACAATTTAAGAAAATAAATTGCAATAAAACTGTTAAACTACAAACCTAGAACAGAATACATGCTAGATGTATGCATATATTATTTAATAAACACTTAAACAATACAAAAACAACATAATGGAATCTTTGAAAAAAATGTATTATATCAACAATATAGTGGAACTGGTGCAGTTCATATCACTCAGGTAGGAAAACATTCAGAGCAAAACAACAATTATGAATGAACTGGCTGAACATTCAACAGGTCTATAGTGAACAAATTCAAATTCCTATTAAAAAGCTGCTATTAAGAGCCATTAGCTCTACTTGCAAGCAAGTATTCTACTTTGAATAAACTTTACCATTTTAGACTCCCCTCCTGGCATTTCACGTGACCAAGTTTCAAACAACTTTGATGCAGCATCCCCATGCAGGACAAGCCTGTGCAATCTATAAAATGGAAAACACATTTTTAAAACAAATTCAATGTGGCACACTAATAAAACATTATAAACAATGCATCCTTATATGTAACATCATATTTCCCTATACCTACCATGCCTTTGGTCATTAGGTGAGGGAACTCTTCGAGGATCTGATCGATGGTCCAATTGTTGTCCCTAATCCACTTGGCCCTGTAGACTGCTGTGTTCCGCATGTAGGTCTCTATCTGGCTGAGTGGCTGAGAATTATTTCTCAACCATTCTTTAAGCTGTGACCCACGTTCGTCTGATATGGTACATTCTGTAAAAAAGAACAAGAATGTTGTCATTCACTGAAATATGGATGTTTTGCTTCATCAAATAATTTTTCAGTTTAATAATTACCTAGTATGAGAGCCCTTGCAAGAGCGCCATCATCTGGCGTTTTTGGTGGTGTCTGTGCCGTGCTCCGTGACCTGCTGGTTGATCTCAGCCGCTTCCTGACGTTCCGCAGCCTTTCCTCCAGGAATCCAATGGCCGGCTCTATTCATCTATTGGAGTCACTTTGACATATTACATGGAATAATTACATTACATTACATGGAATTGTTAATGACAAAGCTATCCATTGATCTGAAACAAACACAAAAAGAGCTTAAGCAAAGATACAATTGCTATTGTATTAACTATTCAGATATCATCATGTAAAAGCAATGCAGACTAACAGCAGAATGTAATCCAATGTGAAGATAACAGCCATTTTATTTATGTGACAATGTGAATTGTTTTTACCTTTTTACAAGAATATTTGTGGCTGCTCAAAGCATAGCCTTCCGGGCACGAGTGTCAGTACAACAGTACAGCAGTGATTCCCAAACTTTTTATTATATATATATAACCCTTAACTCAAGTGGCCCTTGTCGTTTGCCAGGCCGCCATTTTAAATAAGCATTTGTTCTTATCTATTGTGGGTCACCACATTACTTAAATAAATGCACATAAATGCATTTAGTCAGACATATCAGGTTATCTCACTGTTTTTACATACTTTAATCAATCATACACTGTTATGCCTTCACATTTCACATTAAAAGCTTCAGGAAAAACAAGCGCGTTCATTTATAGCCAGTTAAAATAATATAGCTAGCAAAGCAACTAACTGACAGCCTGTTGGCTAGTAAACTATCTAGCTAGCTAGCTAGTTTGTTAACTGGCGAATCACCTGGCTAGCTTGAAACTAGCTGGCAAATTAGTCTGGTGAATTCAATAAACATGACCATATGCCCATGGGCATTATGAACTTGTTTCATTAATTCATTAATATAATTCAGACCAAACGGATAAGCTGTAGGCTATCCATGCTTCCATGATAACGGCTAAATGGCTAACGTTAGCTAGCTACGTTGTTAGCCAAACTAACCAACTAGCCTCACAATATAAAGATAGTACTTTAGTAACGCAACACAGACAATGTGAATTAGACATGTAGCTAGTGTACACAAACCTTTTTATTATTTATTTGCCTCGTTGGATGACCAGACTGGTTCTCTGCTGTGACAAGCGCTCGGTGTGTGGACTCTGGTGTTGATCTGATGACGTTCGAAGCACAAACAACCCAAGTGCTGGGTCAACCGATGTATGTTGGGTTGATGGATTTTGACTCAACGCATGAGTTGCACAAAATAACCCAACTTCCATATAAATAACCCATAATGGGTAAAACATTTCATAACCCAGCGGTTGGGTAGATGAAATAACCCAGCATCTTTTAGGGTGTAAATACTTTTTTGCCCCACTGTATACCTATATTAATTATATTATTATTTAAATGTGGGTATACAACAGCATTACTATTATACTAAAATAGACGTAATAAATACCGTTAAAATGCATAGAAATTTTATTTTTATGTTATTGCCTACTATACTTTTCTCTCTGATTACTATTATTATTATCAATATTTATTTATCCTTTCATTTCACTAATCACTTAGCCTGGGAGGTGGGGTCGGGCTGGATGGGGTGGTGTCCTCGTGGCTGGCCTCTGATGGCGTGGGGTTAGAAAAAATAAATAAATAAATCCCGAAAAAAAAAAAAAAAAAAAAAAAAATTAAATGCCACTTCTTAGCAGACAAACTCCCTCCCACTCGGGTCTGGGAGAGGTCCACATACAGGATGTTGCATCTGGGTGGGAAAGACAACGGGCCGGCGACCACCCAAGGGTTTGGTCGGCGGCTCAGAGAAAGACATCACAAAGTTTAAACACAAAAAAATTAAATAAACTAACACGGGGGCGGGGGGAGCTGCCCCACCCCGCCTGTCTCCTGGGGGGAGCTGCCCCACCCCGCCTGTCTCCTGCTAGGTCTTTCGGTCGTGCTGTGGCAGCCCCGGCGCAGGGTCCAGCCTCTCTTCCCACTCCACATAAAGTTCAGCAAGATAGACATCGCCACCGCCAATTATGTTACCATTACTAGTATATTGTAATATCATAAATACCATTAGCCTATATTATACTTATGTATTATTCACACTAGGGGTGGACGATATATATCGTTTACGATAATATCATCAATGTTGTGTTAACGATGTGCAAATTTACATTATCGAGTATTTAAATTACCAAGAAAAAAATACTTCAAAACACTTATTGGAACGCTACACATTCACTAATGTCAACAAAGATGGCGGCGCGCAATTGTGTAGCGGCTACTAGCTCTCCTGTCGGTGCCTATTTATACAAGTACAGCCACACTGAACTAATCAATATAGAACTTCGATACAACACAGCTGTTACGAGAGACTTCCAGGCGGTTCACAACATCCCAAAGGACACAGCCAGACCGGGCGCTCCAGGTTGTTGTCGGCGCTAGCACGCCGAGCTAGCTACCGGCAGGATGAGAAAATAACTACGGCAAGAGTCAGACCAGAGGCGGAGGACTGCATTTTTGTGCATAATGAATGGCGTAACAACAGCAGGATCGTTGCCCCGCACGGCTCATCTGACCTGGAGCCCTGTTGGTAATATACAGGCCATTTTATTTACCACGAAAACAGCACACTGCCGTCTACATAGCCCCAGACGCTAACGTTAGCACAACTTTGGCTCACTGCTAACCATCGTGAACAAACTGCAGCGCGGGGGCGGGGGATACATATTGTAGCAGGGGACTTTAACAAGGCGTCCTTAAAGCCAGTACTCCCCAGCTTTTTCCAGCATGTAGATTGTGTTACTAGAGGGAAGAACACAGTAGACCATGTATACTCTAACATCAAGAAAGCACACAGAACTGCTCTCCCTCACCTGGGCCAGTCAGATCACATCCAACTATTCCTGATCCCAGCATACATCAGTCAGATCACATAAACTACTCCTGATCCCAGCATAAGTCCCGGTCAGAAGGACTATACAGCCAAGTAGAAGGACTATCAAAACCTGGCCTGACACTGCCCTATCACAGCTCCAGGACTGCTTCCAATAAGGACATGGTTGTGTGCCATATGTTACAGAACAGAGCCCTTTGTTTATTATTATGATTTCATCTTGCTTGTATGCTGCATAACTTACATTACAGCAGAGGTGTACAACTGAATGTGTACTCAGAGTTCAATGTTCCTACACTAGTTCAATTAGTATTAGTATAGTAGTATTTTGTCTTTGAATTGTTTTTACTTGAATACTTAAATTTTAAAGAAAATAAGAACTGTTTTCATTCAACATTGTGCCCATTATTATCATCAGTGATTAAGTAACTCAGACTTTTAAAAACACATTTTTAAAGGATATCGTCTAATTATCGTTATCGTCAAAATCGGAAAAAATATCGAGATATTATTTTTTGTCCATATCGCCCACCTCTAATTCACACCATTTATTATTGAATAAATATTTTATACGTGACAAAAGTGCTGATACAGCTATACTAATATTCAATTATGTTTTTATTTATTGATTACAATTGTACTTTTTTTTTTTTTTTTTTTTTTACTTTTTACTCTGGTTTAGTTGTTTTTCTTCTTAAAAAAAAAAAAAAAAAGAATTAAAAATGTATATATCTCAATTATTATCATCTCTGCCACAATTATTACATTCCATCCTACTAAGGCTCACCAAACATGTACGCTGGTCATCCAAACATCAATACATGAATACATCATCCATACACACATTTTCCTTTAAATATGACTTGCACATTTGTACATTCAATCTTCAATCACACCAACCTTTAATGAAACCGCTGTATATATTTTTTGACTATCTGTAATTATGTTTGTCTACGTATATCTGTTTGCTCTATATGTCATCTTTTTGTAACACACTATCTTCACAAATAATTTTTTTTTAAAAAAATCAACCTGCAATGCAATATTTCACATTTACCCCATTGTAATTTTTTAATTGAATGGTGCTTTACAAATGCACATTCAGAAATGTAAACCATGTATTATTATCATCAATTATAACCAGTGGCGGCTGGTGATAATTATTTTTTGGGGCGCTTTCTTTGTGTGAAGAGGATGCAAATAAATACAAAGCAGTACCAAAAAGCATGTTAACTACTTAAACATACATTTTTCTCTCCTTTCCTTCTCGCCAGCAAATTTCTCAATGATTAAAGTCTGTCATCTCAGTAACAAGTCTTTTTCCATGGACAGCATGGACAGTGCATTCTGCCTCTCCTGGGTCATGGTGTTTCTGAGAAAAGCTTTGATTCTTTTCAAGGTTGAGAAGCACTCTCAGCTTCAGCAATATATATATATATATATATATATATATATACTGTGTAAATGTAAGGTAGTAGCCTGGAGTAGACCACTCCAGGCTGTTGCAATGGCTTTCAAAAGAAAAATAGGGCCATTTGAGTTTTTTCCCAGTTTTGAGTCCCATACAACACAGTAGTTTTTGGTGTGTAGTTTTTGGTGGCTTCATATTTCATTTAGTCATTTATTTTTATGTTGCAAATTTATTATTTTCAGGATGCTGTTGTATAATATTAAAATTATGATTTTTGTAAGTATTTATACCAAACAAAAAATGTTTCTTGAGTGAATTGAAGTTTACGTGTGGCTTGATGTGGTGATAAAGTTCCAGAAATAACTTAAAATCCTGATCCTCCAGTAGCATGGCCAGGGCTCCTGCTCCTCTGACAGGGTTCAAAGTCAAAGTCACCTGAGTCTTGTATGCTCTCAAAACAGCGAATGAGATCCTCTGTGCTCAAAAACAGTATTGATGGCTATGAAAGTTCCATCTGATCTGTTGGATCTGGATCCATAGACTTATGGGCAACCACTTTATCCAAAAAACATGTCGCTTGTGTGACTTGGAAAAAAAACTGGCAAATCGACCAATGTTGGAAAAAAAAATTTTTCCCCTTGGATATGTGAGAGGTGGCCTATTGCATTTTCAGGTTGAGCTTATGTGCGGATGTAGTGGGCATTTGGGTACACATCTTGTATTTTCCTCTGAATACCTGAAGTGGCACCCCTCATCATACTGGCCCCATGATATGCCTGGTAGATGAGCTTACTTTTCTGATCCTCAGGAAGGATAGAAGCATGACACTCTTTTAGTGCAGTAGCAATGGTCTCAGCTGTAGCTGACTGCAGAGGGATCTTTCCTGCATGTTGTTTTTGTTGTCGATGTACACAAGCACAAGTTGGGACTGTGTGTCAATAGTTTATCAGTGTGTTTTGCCTCCAATGGTGCCTTTAGGCAGCGCTGCCTGGAAGGCACCGTTGGGAGGCACTGGTTAGGGTTAGGTTTGGGTTGGGTGAATAAAACACTTAAAGACCTCCTTAAAAAAACGGGTTTGATTATATAAAAAAAAGCTGTTAAAAGACAGACAGATATTAAAAGCAGGTTTAAAGAACCACTGGACAGGAAGGACAGCAGGAGATTTAAAACTTTAAATAAAAGGTCACCTCCACAACTACCCTGGTGACATAACAAAATAAATACATAAATATATATATATATATATATATATGAGTTATGTAAATAAATAAATAGCCCGGCATCCCAATACAAAATAAATTCTATCCAAATATTAAAAACATCTTATTTAAACTAAAAAATTAAAACATTTTAAAGGGGTCATAAATACTGTCTGAGTTACTTGCCCTTGAGGTTAAAAAAATATATACACATACCATTAAAAATTTGTAATAAGTGCTATGTTTAAAAGTGCTTTAAAAGGTAAAAAGTGCCACACAATAAATAACCATAAATAATTTAAAATAGATCATAGAATAAAACCACACTGTTAGTAAAAATGCATAAAACCAATGGCATGTGTATCATTATGTTAAAATCTTGAGGCAAGTAATTCAATTTGTAGTAATAATAATAATAATAATAATAATAATAAATATTAGCAATAAAAACAAAAGCACAATCAAATTATTAAAATATAGGTAAGGAAGAATAAAAGTTATAAAGGACAACCAAGGCATCTTTAAAATATTTATTAAAAATAAAAACATTAAAATATTAGGTAGGACCTCCTCTGCAGGTAGAGATTAACCCCCGAAAGGAAGGAATAGTAAAATCGGAGAAACATGCTGTAAAAGACATAAATATAGAAATATTACAACAAATATAGTTATTATTAATCATAACTTTAGATAAAAACAATAAAAAGTCTTTTAAAATAGAAAACGAAGGAACAAACAAGGAAAATAAAAGAAAGCATGCAGGAGGGTTAAAAGGTTGGGTATGATGCGCTGCAGAGGAGGTCCAGATAAAACCTAAGGAGAGAGGAGACCAGAGCAGTGGGAGGGGAAGTATTTCTAAAAATACCCTGTAAAACGTAGATTAAAAAGAGAAGTGGATCCATTTTAGTATTTTTCATTTAGACCTGTAGGGTCTATGGTTTTTAAAAGATGGATCCACTTCCTCTCCACTGCCCGACGCTGAGCCGTGGTCCAGGCTCTGTTGCTCTCCAGGCCCATGCTCTGAACATTTTGAGAGCCATGGAGTTTAAAATGTGCATATAAAACAGTTGTACCATCGCCCCTATTTAAAATAAACTGGTGTTGCTTGATTTTTAAATATAGTGCATTTCTTGTCTCCCCCACATACAATTTGTGGCAGGCCCTGCACCTAATTGCATAAACCACATTGATGGTTGTGTGCTGCAGGACCTGCCCCAGGTTAAAACCAACTCGGCTGTAGGGGTTAAAAATGTGGGGGAGACTCATAAAACTAACATCCAAGCCTCAAAGCGCTTCCCTAGGGTCAGTATTCTTATTTTAGTTTGTGTGAATTAAAATATCTTTTAGATTTTTATTCCTCCTGTAGGCGATGATCATACGGCAGTCCCTTAGCACGTCACAATCGGCCCCCGCCCCCTGGAAATTCCTTTTTATGGTAGGTATAAAATTCCTCAGATTTTCTCAGTAGGTAATAACCAGGGGAACGAGGGCGGAATTGGATGGCTGGATGATGGTTTCTTCTTTGTTTTTAAACTTGCCGATGACCTCCGCCTTTATACCTCTAAGGAAGCGCCTTGAGTAAGGTAGATGTCTGCGTATGATGGGGAATACTTGCGGTCCATTGCACGCCTACAAAGCTGGAGATAGAGTTTATTGTTAAAAGTGAAGTCATTTCTGGTGAGTGTGATCTGGAGTAACTGTAAAATGTGGCTGTTAGGTTAGGGTTAGGTGCCTTGAAGGCAGCGGTCGCAGCGCTGCCTGGAAGGAGCAGTTGGGGGCAAAAAACGCCATTGAGCGTGTCAATATCTGTTGTTTCATCTGCCTGGATTGATAAAAAATCACTTGTCTGGACTTCTTTGATTATTTGTTCTCTTGTAACAGACAACATACAGTCCAGTAGCTCGTTCTGTATATTTTTTGACGTTCCCTTAAATACAGTGGCACTGTCAAGGTGCTCTTGCAAAGCTCCATCAAGAGAGGCAACAAAATCCACCAACCCGCGTAATATCCCGGGGTTATCTGAGCTCTTACTCTCATCATGGCCACATAAAGCCAAGTCAAAATTTCACACAGAAAATTTCACACTTCACATTATCCTGGATAGTATGTGTAAATTTGTTGTCACCTCTTCGTTGTGCCTTCTAATGCCAATCCTGTAGCCTTAATCTAGTTGTTCAGCAATGCTAACTCTGCCCAAAAACATTAGCTTCAATGCTATTATCAAGATGGCTGCAGCTACTTTCATGACGTTTGCATTTTTCAGAGATGTTTTGAGTCTCTTACCCCTGTTGTTGTTCACAAAACCTCAGTGCCGACACTTTAAAATAAAAGACAGGGAAAGCAAAAAAGTGCATTGCTAACATCACATCCATCCAGCCAACTTCGTTTCTCATAACAAGCGTGGGTGAAACTCCGGGTGTAGCTTCGTCGTCTGTCACTGGCCTGCTGCTGGATTTGTAAATCGGGTTGGTCCGGTCCGAGATCTTTTATCCTTTATCCTTTCTTTTTCTTCCAGCAAACGCCTTGTGAAAGTTTTTTGTAAATCAATGACAGAATTTGGTTTAACTGCTGCCATTGTCATTGTCACTGCTGTCACTGTGTGATTTGTCAGCCCAGCAATTTTTGGCGCAGTGACGTAGCGCCTGCATTGAATGACAGGTGTTGAGAACCAATTAGATTAGATAAAATAACATGTATCCAATTCTGATTCGCCAGGGACACAGCGAGCTGTGCCCGGAGGAGAATCTTTAAGAAACCAATTTGAGACCAGCTTCAGGTCAAATGCTTGCCGAAAGTTTAAGGACTCAGATACACATCAATCTGTAGAAAATAGTTAAACAATTAAAGCCAGTTTTTATTAAATGCTGAGGCTCTTATTACCAGTTGGCACATCGTATGAGTAAACTTTTTTAAATTTTTTTTATTTCTATTTCATTTTTATATCATTTTTGTGTCCATTTATATTTCTGGAATTTTGATGTGACTGTGACGCTCTGTGCCGTCTCTAACGTCTCTCTCGCCCAAGTGAGAGAGTGGTACAGCAGCGTGTGGCAAATGTCAGAGCTGACATTATCATTGATGTAAAAATGCAAATAAATTAGTGAATGCACAGGCAATTAAGCGATATCCCGCAGTTTTGAAATAAAGTAATCAAATTTGCAGGTTGCACATTAGCGTGTGATAAAGTTTCCTGCATATTTCTCCGATCTGTACCAGTGTATCCCAGTGGTACACATGTGCGGTAGTTTGAATGCACGTAATTGTTGTAAAAATTTGCTGCTGAAAAGAGAGTTTAGCGAAGCTTCAAGATGGCTGACACTTGGTTTGCATCGGTAAGCTTTGTGTAAAGACAACGGTCCAACCCCCTATGGACGGGTTGAAAACATGTGGAAGTAGCTCCTACTACTGGCTGTAGTCCATTGCCTCTGGGCAAAAAATCTTTCCATGACGAGGGAAGCACGGTCATTCGAAAATACTACCGTGTTTCAACTGATACAAAGCTTAATGCTAAATCGGTGAAGTATCCCTTTAAGGTGATGTTGTATTAGGTGAACTAAATTTAACTTTTCCTCGTCATACTGCAATCACCTTGATATTAGTACAGTGATCACAACATACCCTGGTAAATAAATGCTTCTCCTACATTCAAGTCCAAATGTATCTGCAGTTGTTGGTTGACCCTGATAAAAAAATCACAACACTGAATCTGCCATGTTTTACAGAGTGACTAGATGCCCTCTCCTGAAGCTTCAGTTTAACGAGGTGTCCCTGGACTCACCAGACTCTCCTCACAGTATGAGAAAACCATCAGAGGAGGAAGTTATTGCTAGACAGGTGTCATACTTCAGTCAAGCGATGGTCTAAAGCACAGCGGCCAACAGCATCAGGAAATCCTGAGTCTCAGTATCCAGAAGAAGATGTCATGGTGACCACTGTGACCTTAGACCCTACATTACTAGCTGACACAACTTCAGTATACAAGAAACCCTTTACTCTGATGGAGAACATGATCTCTGGACAGTTTCCATCAAAGTTAAAGTTGCTGCTCTGTGGCATATTTTAAGGAGCTCCTTTGGTGTGAAGTATGACATTAATTACAATAATTACATTCATAATTCCACAACAGGTGATATGAAAAACATATTTCATTACAGTGTTTCCCAACACACCAGCCACCACACATTGCGTTATTAATAATTTTTTTTAAACGCTATTTAAAACACGTTCCACTGCATTTCCTTTCCCTGCTCTGTCTTTCTGTCACTTGTGTCTCGCTCACATACACACACACACACACACACACACACACACACACACACACACACACACAGCTCCTCCCACCGTGCTGTGTTTGGTGTTTTTAGCCCCAATGTTGCCTTCCAGGCAGCTCGGCAATGGTTATAATTAGTGTTAATGTGAGGGTTAGCTGCCTGGAAGGCGACGTTGGAGGCTTAAAACACCATCAAGCCCACCGTTCACACAGCATCTGTCTCCATAAAGGAGAGAAGACGGCTGGCGAAATTCACAAGTTCACGAAAGGTTGGTATATATCTCATGAACACCTTTACACAATCACACATTCACAATCACCCACCCGACTCTTAGCAAACAAGAGATTGTGCCTGCTTTAGAGAGTTAACAAGTCGCAAGTTTGCGGTAAAATGCAGTTGGGTTGTTGAGTTCAAAACACTATATATAGCAGCTGTGAATCAAATAAACGTATTATAAATAATGTTATGTCATTTTTTATTCTTACACTGAATGTTTGTTGTTTACAAAAAAAAGGAAGTCTCATGATTGTGTGTTTTATAAGTCAGTATGATGACTGGACAGGTAATGATTGGGAGAAGGCTGCATGCACTGTGTAGATTGGCTAATGATAAAGGTGGGTGGGCATAGAGCAGGTTGTTTACATCGTACTGATTCAAGATCAGTTTTCTAAGAACGAGTTGAGATTGAAAGAGTGGAATTAATTTGTAACTGATCCCCGGTCAGATTGGGTTGTATCAGCGAGTGAAAGTGTGGAAAAGGGAGAGAAAGAAGCGGCTGCTTTAAAAAAAATGTCCCACGAATAAATAGCTTTTTTTAAATAGCTGGGAATGATGAAGAGGAGGATGTCGAGGAGCTAGCCAACGTTAGCTTGGAAGAATCGCTGCCTTCTACCAGCTACACTCAGCCACAGCTAACGGTAGCTAACGTTGACTTTAGCGAAGTTGTTTTGGAAAAAGACAGAGACGAGGCCGATCATCAGCATTACAGAACAAGGTAATGGCACCTCAGGTACCATCATCTCTGAAGACTCTGCACTATGGGGACCGATTACAGAGACTGTCCGGGAGGAAATTATACCCAGAGGGATATTAGCCTTTCAGAATCGGGCGGCTAAATAGCCAGCATCTCGGAGGGTGAACAATCAGCTGGCGGCAGAAAGACACGCTCTCTCGAGGCACTGACCCGACACCTTCACAACGGTGAAACGGTACCACAGGAGTGGATTCTATATTCACTGTCCACCGGAGACATTTATTGCTTTGCCGGTGAAGTGCTACCAACACACAGCAACGCATTTGTAGTAGGGTTTAGCAAGCTGCTGAGGGAGCTTGACTTTGAGGATTTGATCTGCGACTTTGCAAAGAAAAAGACAAGAAATTAGAACTTCTAAAGGTAAGAGCTATTATGCTGTTTATTGAACTGGAAAGGCATACTTGATGCCTGCTCAGCTGGACTATTCATTCATCTTTTTTTTTTTTTTTTTTTATTCAATAGTCACAGTGGATAGACAGGAAGGGGGGAGAGAAAGCGAGGGAATGACATGCAGCAAAGGGCTGCAGGTTGGATTCAAATCCGGCTGCTGCAAAGGACTCAGCCTACATGGGGCGCAAGTTCTTACTGGAGGAGTTAGAGGCCGCCCCAAGTCATTCATCTTTTGACCAATAGTGATTTGGCATGTGATTTATGTATGCCTATTCAGTTAGCTGTGCAGTACGCACCTTACCATGTAGCCTACTTCATGGAGGGTGGGGAGAGGCAGAGGTAGAGTGGTCTGCGATTCCCCCCCCCGCCAGCACCCGCACCCCCTGCAGAAAATGACTTCCCGCGCCTCTGTCTTCCACCACTGTTTAACACTAGGTTCCCCAATGTTTTTTTCCTAAACCCAACTGTTTATTGTTTTCCTAAGCGTGTGACGTTGGTCACCGTCGTGTTTTTGTCGTGATTTTTTTAGTGGCGACGCCACATGGTGTGTATGTTTACATCCGCTGTATACAGCGTAGACATACACGTGGATAGCTCAAAATGTGTACAGATAACACGCCATTTGGCTTTAGGTGGCGTGTATGTTTACATAAAGTCATGATGCCATGTTGCTTTTTCAGTCCCCCCAGCGGGTTTTGGGGGGTTAACTTTATTGTGTTGACAGATGACAATATAAGTTATATAGTATACTCTACAGTACTTCAAAGGTACATAATCTGTAGCTTGACAAACATTTCACTGCATAAATATGGCAATGGCAATGAAAACATCTAAGATCTAAGTTACTCTGAAAAATGGACACAGCACAGTCCTCACAATAGCTTTTGATACTTTAGTTACTAAGCAGTCAAGGAGCAAGACACATGTCCAGCAATAACTTCCTCCTCTAATGGTTTATCATGCTGAGGAGAGTCTGGTGGGTCCAAGAACACCTCATCTAACAAGAACCTTCAGGACAGAGCATCTGGTCAACGTGGCAGATTCAGTGTTGGACTATACTGTCACTTTTGATCAAGGTTAAACTGTACTCTACAACTGCAAATACATTTGGTCTTAAATAAAGGAGAAGCATCTATTGAACAGGGTGTGTGGTGATCAATACTAATATCAAGATGATTACAGTATGATGAAAAGAAGTTTAATTTGTATTCTTTATTGTTTAACTTACTACAACATCATCTTAAATTTAGTTATGGCAACACCTAGTTACTCAGTTTAGTCAAGTATGGAGGAAGAATTTGATTAGCTATTAAAACCCATTTTCATTCGTATATCTCGAGTTAAAAGTATGGCTGGGCAGTCGAAATGTTAAGTAGTGCTGGTTAAACCCACCAGCGATCTCGGCCGACACTGTCTTTTAGCAGGCTCAGTTGTAAAACCTAAAGATATTTGGTATTGATGACAAAATCCTCGTAATATAAACCTACCCGGAGGACAATGTCAAGCCGATTCATGCCTTTGAGCACAGCAGTGAAGTGACTGCATTTTTATAGCACTTTTATAGTCTTAACGACTACTGAAAGATCTTTTACATAGTACAGGTACCATTTACCATATACAGTACACACACATTCGTACACTAGTGGCCAAGGCTGCCATACAACGTGCCACCTGCTCATCAGAGGAACATTCACACACATATGGTGCAGCATCGGGAGCAATTCAGTGTTCAGTGTCTTGCCCAAGGACACTTTGACATGGGACTGCAGGGGCAGGGATCAAACCACCGATTGGTAGATGACCACTCTATCACCTGAGCCACCCTACTTGAATAAAAAAACTCAGTTATAAAACTGTTACCATCAATATTATATCAATATCGATATATGAGGCTAGATATCGTCTTACATTTTGGATATTGTAATATCGCAAAATGACACGAGTTGTCTTTCTTAGGTTTTAAAGGCTGCATTACAGTTAAGTAATGTAATTTTCTGAACTTACCTGACTGTTCTAGCTGTTCTATTATTTGCCTTTACTCACTTATTACTGATGATTATTTATCAAAAATCTCATTGTGTAAATATTTTGTGATAGCACCACTAGTCAACCCTACAATATCGATGTATTTGATCAAAAATAATGGTCAACAGACTCCTTTGAAAATGGCCTAACTTAAGTTATTTAGCCCCCCTTATTGAAAGCTACTTTCATTTGATAGCAAATATCTTTAGGTTTTACAACTGAGCCTGCTAAAAAACTGTTCAGTCAGGACCAATTCAATTTCAATTCAATTTCAATTTACTTTTATTTATAGTATCAAATCATAACATAGGTTATCTCGAGACACTTACAGATAGAGTAGGTCTAGACCACACTCTATAATTTACAAAGCCCCAACAATTCCAACAATTACAGTAATTCCCTCAAGAGCAAGCAGTGCGACAGTGGCGAGGAAAAACTCCCTCTTGGGAAGAAACATCAGACAGACCCAGGCTCTTGGTAGGCGGTGTCTGACGGGCCGGTTGGGGGTGTGATGAACAGTGGCAATAATAGTCACACTAATAATGGAACAGTGACTGGATGTAGCAGGAAGCTGCAGGGTTCAGCAGGAAGCAGCAGGGTTCTATCTATCTATTTTTGACAGCGGCGAAGGCCCTATTGAAACTGAAGGAATTATTCTTTCTTTCTTTCTTTCTTTCTTTCTTTCTTTCTTTCTTTCTTTCTTTCTTTCTATTATTTTCCCGTCAAATGAATTGGCTTTTTGAGGGGCTTAACATATTCAAAAACTCACCAAATTTGGCGGGTACGTATTTGTACGTATTTTAAGGGTTTCGGGAATAGGCGCCCAAAAATGGCTCGCTAGCGCCCCCTAGAAAGTTAAGAAAATTGAGCCCCTGCAGTGCGTTTAACGTAGACTCACGAAACTTGGTACACATATGTAACATGTCAAGATGTACAAAAAAATTCATTAGAGCCATACCCTAAACCTAACAGGAAGTCCGCCATTTTGATTTCAAAGTTCGAAATTAGTGCGATTTTGGCCATTTCCACATGTCGTACTTTAACGAACTCCTCCTGGAGCAGTGATTCTCAAACTTTTTCGGTCATTCCCCACTTTGGACAAGGTGGAATTTTCAAGCCCCACCTGCCCCCATGGGCCCAACACAATGCTAATGAAATACGCAACAAGCTTAAACTGTTCCAATTTATTGAACAACTAGTATCAGTATAGTAACAAGTTGTATCTAAATACAAACTAACAATCTACATCCAATAACCGCGAATTCAAAAATAAAGAAAATAAAATTACAGCTGTGTTAAAATTTGTATCAAGTTCAAAAATAGAAAATAAATAAAAGTGCCACTTTGCAATCTGTTATAAAAAGAAAAGAAGAGAAATCCATTTGGCAAGTGAGGTCTATTTATCCCTGCATTAGTGGCTGCAATTTCTCAAACTGGGGTTGCAGGCTTGATACTGCCACTCTCAAGTCATGCTCAATGTTCAGCTGAGATCTGTACTTTGTTTTCAGTGAAGCAACAGCTGAAAAGCCCATCTCACAGAGATATGATGTGGCATAATAATATAATATAATCCAATAAAGTAAGATATATTACACTGCATAATGAGCACTTTTACTTTTGGTACTTTAGTTAGTAAGTAACTTAAGGACAATGTTGAATGCAGGACTTGTAACTGACAAGTAATTTGTAACTCTACAACACAGTTTTTTCTACTTTTACTGAAATACATGATCTGAGTAAGTCTTCCACCTCTGGAAATCACCAACAACAGTCGTGCATGAATAGCTGCAGCTGTGTTTAACACTGAAAACACACAGCTCAGCATTTACAGCGCATTTACTCAGGGCTCTTAAGTTTTAAGGACAGGCAGTGACAACTTTTGTTGAGGAAGTAACCTCCTTAAATGTGCATATGACAATTATTCACCTCAATGATAAATTCATTAATTTTAATGAATTAATACACCCCTGGACTGTAATATTTCAGATGTGTTTTGAGCAAGATTTCTGCTAATGTTCAAAACTTTGTGCACATTCAAAATATATCTGTGTTCTCTGAGATTTGGAGGAGTCGTGATATTTTGAGAAAAATAAAGTACCTAAAAAAAACCTATAAAATAATCTACCTGCATCATAGTCTGCTGTGCATTACGTGATTGCTGTGCTGATACGGTAGATCTCAGACCTTCTGACAGACACAGAGCCCTGTTTGGGAACGTTTAGGGAAGTGTCTGTACGCTGCTCTATGCTTTTTTCTCATTGGTTGTTGCGTCAAATCTTACCCAGATACAAAAGTGCTATTTTCTGATTGGCTATTGTATATGTATAGCCCCTTTCTATTTTTTTGATTGGCTGATAAGTGGCAGGCTTGACTAAGAACTCCAGGTGAGACACCCTTGATTCCTGTCAGTTCCATAGTGAGAGCGGCTCACCGGAAAACTTCTGGGCGCTGCAAAATATTAAATATGTTATAAATAGTTTTTCCGCGTGACAAATACAATGTGTGGCGGGAGTGCGTGACAGTCACGCTCAATGTGTGACACTTGAGAGCCCTGGTTTACTTGCAGCTCTGCTACAGTAGCAGCGAACCTTTAACGTTACCTGCCGGTCACATCGTCTCTAAACAGTCCGCTCACAGTGAAGTCCTGCACGGATCAACAGATGTTAGAGTCCGGTATCTGCTTGCTCCGTTTGTTATAAGACGCACCGAGCAGATTAATGGAGCCGCTTGGTGTTTGACTAGCTAATAATTAGCCTGTTATCTTGAGCTTTGTCTGAAGGCGCTGAGTGGCCAGCCAGGCCGCACATCCTCCGATCAGTTTAACCGCTATTTTGTTACGGTATGAGCCTAATCCTAGGGAAGGCAAAAAATATAAGACCTTTGTAACGAAATCCAAGACTTTGTATACCAAATTCAAGGCTTTTAAGGCCTTAATTTGAGACGATCAAATGTAAGACTTTTTCAATGCTTTTAAGACCCCGCGGGTACTCTGACACACACACACACACACACACACACACACACACACACACACACACACACACACACAGACACTCTCTAGTCGAGTGCGAGTGCGCGGTCTTGCTGATTCCGGGAGATTTGATCTCATTTGCGGGCGTCAAGGAGCCGCTATCAATATGCGGGAGACTCCCGGAACTTCCTGGACAGTTGGGATTTCTGGATAAAGATATAAAGGCATAAAAAGGAAATTTACTCCAGTTTGGCGCGCCCCACCTGTCACGTCTCTATTCCCCACCAGTGGGGCGCGCCCCACACTTTGAGAACCGCTGTCCTAGAGATTTCATCCGATCAACTTCAAACTCGGTCTGTGCCATCTTAAGACGTTAAAGATGAAAAGTTGTTAAAAGAAAAACTTTTTGTCATAGGGCGTGGCCGTGGCGGGGCGGCCATTTTGTGCGTTTCGCCGCCGAAATTTCTCACAATTGACAAGGGTCCAGGCCTGAGGACACCTACAGGCCAAAATTGACTTTTGGTCATAACGCCCCCCGCTGGCAAGAGGAAATGCGCCTTATATGACAAAAATCATCCGATTTGCATGAAACTCAGAATGTGTGGTCTACGTGTGATACTGAGCCGCCCCCTATAATATGGCCACGCCCACTTACTCAGGCCACGCCCCATTTCATAACATTTGAACCGTTTAAGGTAGAGTCTTGTGTAAGGGGTCATTGAACTCAGCAGAGATTTCGTTTTTAATTGGTGATGTTTTGACCCGCCCCCTATGCTTAAGCCCCGCCCCCTTTCATAAAATGTGAACTTTTTAAGGTATACCCTTGTGTGAGGTATAATTGAACTCAGCATAGACTTCTTTTTAAACTTAGCACCGACTTCCCTTTTAATTGTTGATGGTTTGACCCGCCCCCTAAGCTTTAGCCACGCCCCCTTTCATAACCTTTGAACCGTTTAAGGTAGAGTCTTGTGTGAGGTGTCATTGAACTCAGCAGAGACTTCCTTCTTTATCGGTGATGGTTTGGCCCACCCCCTATGCATAAGCCACGCCCCCTTTCATAACATTTGAACCGTTTAAGGTATACCCTTGTGTGAGGTATCATTAAACTCAGCAGAGACTTCCTTCTTTATCGGTGATGGTTTGGCCCGCCCCCTATGTGTATGTAAATGTTGGGAGGAATGGTTACACGTGATTTATCATACTTTTCTCTCATCAAAAATAAAATGCAAAAACCATAAATGCAATAGAAAATCATAAATGCAGTAACGAAGAATAAACACACTACAAATTTGGAAAGCCCCCATGTTCTTCTTGAAGGGTACCTTATTTCAGTCCTTTTCTGTCCATCTGCTCCATGTGTGTGTGTTCAGAGCACTCTGCTCTGAAAGTGTGTGTGTTTATCTCAAAGGAATGTCAGATGCTCCTCAAAAGAATGTGAGAGAGAGAGGTGGTGTGTCCTCTACAATTGTGAAGTGTATTCTGCTGTCACTGTCAGAGAATGTGCTCTGCAAATGTGCTGTGGTTTTCAGAGAAGAGATCAGTATCACTGCTGTCTTCTGGAAAGATTTTAAACAGCAGGCTACAATACCAGTGTGTAGATTCTGGTTTTCCCTCCTTGGAAAAACGTCTTGTTTTTCTCCTCTCTCAATGTGTTGCAAACAGTGAGAAAACACTCCAGTTTCCCCTCTCGCTTCAGAAATGGCACGTGGGTGACTCAGCAGAGGATCTGCTCATCACTTGTTGCAGGTTGTAGAAAAACCTGTCCTCTTCTCCTCCGGAACCTTTTGTAGTGATGCGTGTATCCAGGTGACTCTCCCTGGAACCTTTCACCCCGTGTGTCTCTGTCACCGTCTATTTGCCAATCCTTCCTCCTGAAGTTGTTATCACCACAGAATCCCCATGCTTGACACCTGGATTCTCATGGCCAAAAGAGCAGAAGAAAATTCTCACGCAATAACCTACCCTAACCTATCATTTCCCTTATACTGCCATGGAAGAAATAGGTGTTTTTTATTATGGGCCTCTCCCTACCTATGTATAAATAAAGAAAAAAAATCTTTAGAACAAAATTCTTTAGATCAGATCAGAATCAACAGAACAAAAACAATTACTATTGCATGCCCTTACACTACTGTCAATCAGGGGGTAGATGATCTTTTTGTTTACAGTTGAACTATCAATTTTGTCAATTTTGTTCTATGTGTTCTCACCTGAGCAGATTTTTTAAATGTACAATTTAAAACAACTATTCTAGCACTTTGGTTATTCAAGGTCTATTAAACTGGAGCTACAGTGATGTCACAACAAATGTTTCAAACATCTTTAGAAAAATCAACCTATATCTGAGGAAAAAATACATTTTAACACTAAAATTATTTAACACTATTTATTTCCCTTGCTACTTTTCCCTACCATTTATTAAACCCCTTATTTATCATTGCTACTATATCCCTCCTATTTGAGACATGACAAAGTTCATGACTCAAAAGCAATATAAATAATCTGTTTAATATTGTAGCCATTAACATTATTCTAGGTTTTACAGCAAAACTTGTTTATCAGTTAACAAAAGTTTAATGAATACTTTCTTTAGGGGAATTTTCACCATAGTAAAGTTTTCAACGTCAACATCAAGTAATGTAGTTTAGACAATTTGTGATATAGTAACTCAAAAACTCATTAGAGTATGATATGAAATGTACTGCTTTTAGGATTAAATCTCATTTAAACCTTCATTTATCCAATATCACCATTAAACTAAGACGACTTACCCAAAATACATTGTTTATGTCATTTTTTATCTACAGTTTACAAACCAAAGTACCACTAATTACCATCTGCTAGTTCCAAGAATCATTACAAATTAAAGTGTTTAGCCTTATAAAGCCAACGCAGTCTCACGTCAGTTCGTGATGGCATTACGAAATTAAATCTATTAGAACGTGATACCATTACGTTATTGTGAAGATTTACGTGTTGGGGTCACGTTTTTATACTAATGTATTTCAATGAGATGCATCTTACGTAATCACAACACAAAACCTTCTGCCACTCGGCTGCAGCAGAGAAGCTGGATACAGCTTTGATATTATTGGTATTTTTAGCCCAATAATCGCTGTTTTAATCAACATTTATTCACCAGATCTTATCACGGTTTATATGTATTTCTTTTAATGTTATTATTTCAGTCTATTTTGGCCAGGGAAGCTGGATTGCTTTGTTGTTTATTGATATTTTTAAAACTATAACGCAACATCTTTCAACATGTATTTAGCTGTTATCATGGTATGCATTTCTTTATTTTAATAATATTATTTCGGTCTTAATACCGGTGAAATATTACAGTAAATAAGACAGAACAGTAAGCTACGATATGAGCCGAGCTGGGCGCATTCAAAGCCGATGTCCCACGATGCAATGCGGGCATTCATTCACAGAATCAGACGGCGATCAGCGTGTCTATAACGCCAGTATCGCTTCAATGTACGTAAGGGATAATGTAGAGCGTTGTTATAGCGAATACAACAATGACAAGGTGATCAGGACCCCGACGCCAATCTTCTTCTAGCGGATTTATTGATAGCTCTCCTCCGGAGGGAACAGAACTGCGTCCATGGCAACGCTCTGCTATGCATGGCAACGGTGTGTTATACTTAGCAACGGTCTGTTATCAAGAAAATAACAGACCGCATTCTACATTAGAATATAAGCAAGCCATGTAATAAATATATATAATCAGTAGTTTTGTCACCAGCAACAATACGTTGCTCAGTTTTGTTCAGTAATAACGTTTAAAAAGAAAATCAGCTGAAGACTCCGGAAGTGACGTCGTAATTACCACTCGGCGGATAGAAAAGATACAAATACATAATATTCGTAATATTGATGTTTTTGTCTAACGTTGTATTTGAGGAGTTAAACAATAAAGATAGCATCAATAATAAAATACAGTTTCATGTATTTATCTCATGTATTGTGTTCTCGGCCGGCGGCATCAATCTAAAACGGAATGAAGCCCACTCACGGCAGACAGCAGAAAGAGGAGCCGAACACGTCCTCCCACCCACCCCGGAAGAACTACAAGTGCTCAAGCTTTGTAACAGATTCTGGGCCGCGTCTATAGTGGGAGTTGTAGTTTTTAAATATATTGGTATATTTCTCATAAGTAGAAGTTGGTAGTGTAGAATTTTGGTTTTCTGGGATGGGGAACACACTGGTGTCATCAGATTTTAAAAATAGAATCGTTAAATAGGTGAAAATAGCTTATTACCATATTTGACAGTGCTTACAGTGGATACACTTTGGTGACCATATCTACATGATAGCTGAGGTCCAGAGCTTTCTATAACAATTCAGTTCAATTCAATTTTATTTATAGTATCAAATCATAACATAGGTTATCTCGAGACACTTTACAGATAGAGTAGGTCTAGACCACACTCTATAATTTACAATATAACAGCTGGTTTTATGTGTGTAGCACCTTCTATTGCTAAATGACATCAGCTGAAGACTCCGGAAGTGACATAGTAATTACCACTCAGCGGATAGAAAAGATTGCTGCACGTAAAAAAAAAAAGAATTTAGAAGAAGAATACAATAAAATTTACAAAATGTATACAATAAAAATACCAATAATGAAAAAATGGTGTTTTATGCTAAGCAAGCACTTTGATTTGCGTTGTCGCAGAAAAATACTTGGCCTATATAAACAAACTACAGTTGAGTGTTTAGAACTACAGCCTAATGGCTTGTTTGACTAATGGGCATTTGTTTTGACTTGTAGGCTACTGTTGTGAAAAACAAAAAATAAACTACTTACAAAGAGAAGCATTTTTCATTTTATTTTCCATGCATAGTTATTTAAAAATGCAATTTTCAAATTTTGTAGTTGATGAATGTTAATAGCAAAAACTAAAGGGGAAAAAAACATGAGGATATTTATGTGTGAGACTTAATTTGATTTAACATTACACTGCATTATTAGTTGTTTTAAATAACTGACTTTTTTAAAATAATATAGGCCTATCATATTAATTATTATTAAGAAGATGATCCTCATATCAATCAGCATGGTTACAGCTTGTAGCTATAACCTTTGTAGCCTTTACTGAGACTACCTTTTCAAAATTAAGAAGGGGCTATAGTTTTAGGAAGCATTTTAAGCAGATTTTTGCTGAGGTTTTTGTTCACAGAGATGTATAGCTTTGTATGGGTATTTGTACACAAACGTGTTTTGGCATTTTTGGTACACTTCTACCTCACCCTACTGCACACAGACACAAGTACTTTTGCATATTCTGCTAAAATAGAGACCAGAATGCGGTGCCATACCAACAATCTCATTCAACCATTTCACAAAATTAGGAGTTTCATTCATTCATTCATTCATTTAATTTATTTGTATAGCACAAGTAAACACAACAGAAGTTGTTTGAAGGCTTGTCAGTAAGCAACAGAAGTTGCTACACACATACAACCAGCTGTTATAAAAAGCTCTGGACCTCAGCTATCATGTAGATATGGTCTCCAAAGTTTATCCACTGTAAGCTCTGTCAAATATGGTAATAAGCTATTTTCACCTATTTAACGATTCTATTTTTAAAATCTGATGACACCAGTGTGTTCCCCATCCCTGAAAACCCCAGGGTGTATCCAAAATTCTACACTACCAACTTCTACTTATGAGAAATATACCAATATATTTAAAAACTACAACTCCCACTATAGACAGAACTATACTATACACTATAACAGAATCTGTTACAAAGCTTGAGCACTTGTAGTTCTTCCAGGGTGGGTGGGAGGATGTGTTCGGCTCCTCTTTCTGCTGTCTGCCGTGAGTGGGCTTCATTCCGTTTCAGATTGATGCCGCCCGCCGGCCGGCCAAGAACGCAATACATGAGACAAATACATGAAACTGTATTTTATTATTGATGCTATCTTTATTGTTTAACTCCTCAAATATAATGTATTATAGCATTATAGTTTTAAAAATATCAATAAACAACAAAGCAATCCAGCTTCCCTGGCCGAAATAGACCGAAATAATATTAAAAGAAATATATATAAACCGTGATAAGATCTGGTGAATAAATGTTGATTAAAACAGTGATTATTGGGCTAAAAATACCAATAATATCAAAGCTGTATCCACTTTCTCTGCTGCAGCCGAGTGGCAGAAGGTTTTGTGTTGTGATTACATAAGATGCATCTCATTGAAATACATCAGTATAAAAAACGTGACCCCAACACGTAAATCTTCACAATAACGTAATGGTATCACATTCTAATAGATTTAAAGGGGTGATAGAATGATTATATAGGGTATTTTACACTGTTCCTTAAGGTCTCCTAATGTGGTATGTAACATTGGTTGGGCTGAAAATTGCCCTAATGCTATTTTATTAGGCCCTTAACTACCCTGTGAATATGGCTCTATTTGGAACAAGAGCTTTTCTTCCAAATATGGTATGCTCATGAATATTCAGAATGAGCTACGTGCTGATTGGTTTGAGCAAACTACATAGAAACACATGGGAGACTCGACAGCAGGTCTCACTGCAAAGTTATACATTGTTTGTCGGGCTATTACGTTATTAAATTCACTTCTGAGACTTTTTTAAGCGAGAAATCAACTATATAAACCTCAAATATGGGACGTTTTACGAAAATTGATGGCTTATTGCAAATTTGGTAAGACTGTGTGTCGGAGTTCAGCTGCCGGTGCTGCCTGTGTTGCTGCCTCACTGCCCAGCCTGCCTTCCTCCACAGACCCCGGCCTGCAGCTCCCCTCTTCCTGCTAGCTAAATGGCCCGTGTGTGAGAGTGATAGCGCGGTCAGCGAGCTTGTTACACCAGCAATCTCTTACCACAGTTCCAGTTACTCTAGGCTGGCTGTCAGTTGCCGGCATAACTAGAGTAGCTATATTTACAGTTTGAATTTTGTCACGCCACTTATACAACATATCTCTAAAGGTCTTAAAGCTAACAACGGTGTCCGATTTCATGTTAATGAATTTTTGTGAAGATTAGGGGTTTCGTTATCTATGACTGTCCCTTCATGCTAGCTATGTGTAGCTACAAATCACGGATAGCTTCATTTTCGGCATAAATGAAGTATATTTACAGTTTGAATTTCATCACGCTACTTATACAACATCTCCCTAAATGTCTTATAAAGCTAACAACGGTGTCCGATTTCAAGTTAATGACTTTTTGTGAACAGTGGGGGTTTCGTTAGCTATGACTGTCCCTTCAATCTTAGCTATGTGTAGCTAGCTACAAATCACGGATAGTTAGCTTCATTTTCAGAGTAATTTGTTTATATTTACAGTTTGAATTTCGTCACGCCACTTATACAACATCTCCCTAAATGTCTTATAAAGCTAACAACGGTGTCCGATTTGAAGTTAATGACGTTTTGTGAACAGTGGGGGTTTCGTTAGCTATGACTGTCCCTTCAATCCTAGCTATGTGTAGCTAGCTACAAATCACGGATAGTTAGCTTCATTTTCAGCGTAATTTGGTTATATTTACAGTTTAAATTTTGTCACGCCACTTATGCAACATCTCCCTAAATGTCTTATAAAGCTAACAACGGTGTCCGATTTCAAGTTAATGAATTTTTGTGAACAGTGTGGGTTTCGTTAGCTATGACTGTCCCTTCAATCCTAGCTATGTGTAGCTAGCTACAAATCACGGATAGTTAGCTTCATTTTCAGCGTAATTTGGTTATATTTACAGTTTAAATTTTGTCACGCCACTTATGCAACATCTCCTAAATGTCTTATAAAGCTAACAACGGTGTCCGATTTCAAGTTAATGAATTTTTGTGAACAGTGTGGGTTTCGTTAGCTATGACTGTCCCTTCAATCCTAGCTATGTGTAGCTAGCTACAAATCACGGATAGTTAGCTTCATTTTCAGCGTAATTTGTTTATATTTACAGTTTGAATTTCGTCACGCCACTTATACAACATCTCCCTAAATGTCTTATAAAGCTAACAACGGTGTCCGATTTCAAGTTAATGAATTTTTGTGAACAGTGTGGGTTTCGTTAGCTATGACTGTCCCTTCAATCCTAGCTATGTGTAGCTAGCTACAAATCACGGATAGTTAGCTTCATTTTCCGCAAAATTTGTGTGTATTTACAGTTTGAATTTCGTCACGCCACTTATACAACATCTCCCTAATGGTTTTATAAAGCTAACAACGGTGTCCGATTTCAAGTTAATGAATATTTGTGAATTTCAGAGGAATTCTAAGAGGAGCTAGCTCTCATTGATAGAGCTACATCAGCCGCAGGCTATATCAATGAGACTCAGGGACAAGCGGCGTTTATTTCTCCAATCGTTTGTTTAAATAACTCAACACATTATAATTACACACATTAAAAGATTAACTGGAACCTGTGGTAAGAGATTGCTGGCGTAACAAGCTCGCTGACCGTTCTCTCACTCACACACCGGGCATTTAGCTAGCAGGAAGAGGGGAGCTGCAGGCCCTGGAGCTCTGTCAGAGCACCGGCGTTTAGTAGTCAATTATCCAAAAAACGGTGACTTTGCGCGGGTATGGAGTGCTGTGGGCTGCCAGTCGTGACGGAGCTCCAAGTATCTGATGGCCGGGGTGTGTGAAGGAAGGCAGGTCGGGCGGCGAGGCAACACAGGCAGCTGAATTCCGACACACAGTCGACCCATATTTGAGCTTTACATAGTTGATTTCTCGCATAAAAAAGTTTCAGAAAATTTTGTAATGGAATAGCAGAGATCTGTGTGACCTAGCTAGATTAAGAAGACTACCTGATCTCAGATCAGTCGTGTAGCCGATGTAAATGTTGGGCTGACAAAGGTTCCGGTTTTTGGGAGGTTGACGTCAACTTCCAGCTTTGTTGGGATTCGCCCGTTTTCAGCGGCAGTTTCAAAATATGAGATTTTCATAGTAAAGGGGTGTCAATGGGACTTTGAGCTTCTATGTATGTCCTATTTACCCACCGAACTGTCGTTATTCAACTATGACAGGGTAAAATCGGTTTTGCATTCTATCACCCCTTTAAATTTCGTAATGCCATCACGAACTGACGTGAGACTGGGTTGCATAAAGCACACCTAATCACTTCTAACTTGAACATCTATTTATCCAATTTGTTTACCTGTTATGGGAAACATATCAGCATAGACCCAGTGCATTTACTGCTTGAAGGTCCTGAATAAAACAAAACTTTAACATTTCATAATAAAAATGATTCTTCTTATTTATGTTACATGAGAGAATAAGTGTACGTGTTGGAGAATCTAAACACGGAACTATAAACCCCATCCGTCAATAAAGAGTTAAAAACACGGTCGGATTTCTGTCGATTACTTCCTGTTTTAGCATGTACTGATGTATTCTGGGGCCTGTAGTCCGAACGCAACTTGATGACTACAGGTTAACAATTTGTCAATCAGTCAACGTCACACTTGTGTGTTTTGCCCAGAGATAACGCTGTACCTGAGACAAAAGTGTGGTGAAACATCAGTAGATAAAAAATGGCGTGTTTGCCATGTGAATATGCATCTGTTGTAGGCACAGGTTCTCTGAATATCTGAACACTGTGAATACAAGGCATACGCTGTTGTATAGGTTTTCTATAGTCTCCTATCGATGGAGACAAATAAACACATTATCAGTAGTGTCAGTCCAGTCAGTCAATTTTTACAAATAGTCACAAGGTGTCCTAGGTCTGTCTCCTCTTCTGTTGGAGACAAAGAAACATGAATGTGAGCTTTTGAGTTAGAATTTCTGAAAAACTTCTGTAGTTTATCAGTCAAGGTGACAGCCACTGGACTTGTGTATCCCAGTAGACAAAAGAAAACTCATGCTCGTCCTTAGATTTGTTCAAAAAAACTTTTCCAACGTAATCTTCATCAGGGTCAAAAGGTGACAAAAGGAATGCATGTAATATTTGTGATTCCTTAAACTTAGCTACAGGTGTCCCAATTAGTTTTACCGTAGTCAGGAGATCAACAGACTGACATGGTACATGTTCCATACTTTTAGGCTGTAACAAAAATATGTCAGCCAAAGAGTGATTTTTATCAAACCGCACAACTTTAAAGCCAGTGGGCAGAAAAATAAACATTCCTAAGACCCGTGGGTGAAAGAATGACTTCAATTTCAAATAAACATTTTCAAATCTCTGCCTAACAAATTTTCAGGACACTCAGATAGAAGGGAGAAAGAAACAATGAACATTTTCCTTTCTTTTATAGTTCAGGATCGTAAGAATCTGAACACACACATATCATAAGAATGGTGAACTTTTCTGAGATAACCATTCTTCTAACCATTTCTCTAAAGAAAAAAAAACTAGTTTACCAGAGAGCTTCTGATTTGAAGAACAAAACTTCACTAAACCCAAATTATTGCTCCTGAATCAACTAAAAATCTAATTTTCTTCCCTTGTATAATTAACACCATGCTAGGCAATTTGTATACACACCAGACAAACACATTGAATACGTGGACATATTTTCCAAAGTCGTTTCTATTCAATGTGCAGTATTTTGCATCTAATTTGATTTGTCTATCGTGTAGGGTGTGTTTGTAACGTGCAAAAAGCATGTCTTCATTGCAAGCATGTATATCTACGTGTGTCTGTATAAACCGTTTTTAGGGATCTAGCAGTCCCAGCATCGGGGGAGACTGCAGAGCCAGTTTCATATTCACGAACGCTTCAATAGCTTTGGCAGCAAAAGTCTTACAGTGACATCAGGAATGTATACAGACATTTTAGGTGACCGGCTCAAGTAAAAAATCCTAATCGTTAACACTAAACAGAAAAAGCTGCTATTCTGTTCATTTTACATGAAAACAGCACTGCACCAAAAAAACTTTTCTTGAGGAATAAAAAAGCAGATGCAGCCTTGAGAGATGTACAGTAGAAAACACAAGCTGGGCACTAAAAAAAAGGTGATATTGGTTGTCAGGTTTCATGCATTCAGAGGCAGGTCTGATTACAGACGCTGCCTCAGTGAGGTCATTTTAGCCACACTGTAATTAACAAAAGTGGTTATGTCAGATGCATCATTACGAGAAATTCTCAATCCATCAGGTGTGGAAGTTAAGCCAATGTTAAAAGTGCATTTATTCAATATCACTACCTAAACCAAATAAGTGGACATAATCACACACCAAGAATTGTTTATCCCATGTACAGGAGAGAGGAACAGAGAATTGTTCTCTTACTGTTTGACCTGCAGCCCCAATTGACCAAATAGAATGACCAAATAATCTTCAGTGTCAAATCTATAGCTCTAATAATCAAGTTATGTGAGTGGAACCCCTTTAACTTTACACTCAGTAGTAGGCATTTTCTTGTAGGTTTCAGAAGATAACATACTATAATGGTTTAACTGAATAGATTATTTTTCAGAACTTTCTAACCTATCAATTGTCCCTAATAGCAAAAACAAAAACAGTGTATCAGTGCAAAGCATTTCTTCATTGCATGAAGCGAGTGTGTGTGTGTCAGCACTACCTTCCTCATCAGCTGTTGGACTCAGTCAAACAGAGGGACAGGTGTTGTTCTCTGTCTGAGGTGGTTTTTGTTTTTTCATTGGGCAGTTACATACCCAATGTCCAAAGTCCTTGCAGTACGAACACTGTTCTGGGTTCTAGGGCTCACCATTTTGCCCCCAGTATCCCGCCTCGGCCTCTTCTTGCTCGACCACCTCCTTTGTGGGAGCGGCCTTTTTCGGGTACGTGCTCCATATGTTGCCCACCAGCCTGTTGTAACATGCAGACAAACGCTTCAAACATGGTTTTCTCACGTACTCGTTGGTCTTTCCACTTGATGCAGGTCTTCGTCCCTCCGTTTCTCCAGCTCGTCTTCCTGATTTTTAGAGAAAGCTCAGAACATGGGCTTTGGTTAGAACTGATGAGGAGGTTATTGGTGCATGTGTGTTTTTGCATTCTTCCCTGAATCACTATTTTATCTATATTTTAAAACATTCTTTGTTTTTCCTGTACTCAGTAGCTTTAAATCCTCTGTCTTAATTATTGATTTTCCCATTAATTTTCTTTCTACTTCTTCTAAAATCTTGCTTTAACATTCTCAGTGTCTGTGTACACAAAGATCCGTTTCTCGGAAAGCCAAAGCTTTTTGACCAGTAGGCTATTGTTATGGAAGTTTCCTTTGCAGCTTGGGGGGAAATTTCAGAGTTTAGTAAATTGAAACAAATAAGACAGACTGAGACTAAAACCAAGTTGGGTTGTTGTATTTTATTAAAAAAGATATATTTGCAAATATAGGATCAACATGATTTCACAAAAGGCCGCAGCCCAGTGTGGAGTCAGTTTCTCAAATGAGTGAACAAGAACACCATGCTTATATGCATCTTCAGAGTGACAGCACACACGCACTTAGATTATTATGACGCTACAATTTTGACAGGCAATCTGATACACATGAAGACAATCAGAGAAATACAAGAGACATCTTGGAGTCATCTCACCTCCTCCTCCCTGTATGACTTTCACCCCCCAGTTACATCTTAACTGGCATGGGAAAACATGAGATAGTTTTGGGGTGACCTTGTACCTTTATCGGTTCAGGCAAACAGAGCTCACAAAATGTTCCAGACTGGATGTCTCACAAAGTTAGAATCAAAATCTACATGTGGAAAATGAGATAAACTCTTTCAGCATTTGTGAGAGAAGTAAAGTAGAAATAAAACATTAAAATATAAGGAATTGTGTTTAAATGTAATTTTCCCATTACATTCCACCCTTTTGATTACAACCTAATCACAATACACAAATTACTTTAATGATTTATATATTTTTTGCAAATAGCGTCTTCCATGTCCATGTCTTCTATTGTCAGAGGTTGCTAGCACTTGACAAATCGTTGGAAACAATCTTTACCATTGTTTCGTGTGTGTGTGTGTGTGTGTGTGTGTGTGTGTGTGTGTGTGTGTGTGTGTGTGTGTGTGTGTGTGTGTGTGTGTGTGTGTGTGTGTGGTCCCCTTCTTGGCTGTTTTGAGCCTCTGTAAGAAGGAGCATTTAAACCCACTGCTTTTCAAAGTTTGATCTATGTCATCATTGATTCAAAAATATTGCTTAAATGGGGTTAGTCAATTAAACAAGGTTCATACAGATAGTTATAGTAAACATTTTCTGTTACCACCAATATTCCATTAAAAATATGTACTTAAGGTACAATAAAAACAGCAATATCGAACAGTCCAACCATTTTTTGAAACTGGAAACGATCAAAGCAGTTTTTCTGTCAATCAATTAATTGATTTAGCAACTAATCATTTCAGCTGGACTTGTAGGCCTATATATTGGTTGGGCAGTTTGATGACAATAAAACATATTTCATAAACATATGTTTTGTGTACAAAAATCCTAATTCTTTTTAACCCAAATATGTCAGATTACAAATAGCATCTGTAAGCATTTGACAAAATTCTGATACTAACTTTTTTGTCTTTGAAATCCAAATTAGTTATTCCTAAAAATGACATAATTTGTCTTTGAAATCAAAAACCAACTGTTTGTTTATCACCTATATGACATGAAAATTTCTTTTAGACCCCAGTGTGGGCTAAATTCTCTCAGATAAAAAGCAAGAAGTAGATCAAATATAATTGACTTCCAATTGAAAGTAACTGTTAATTTGAACTCCTATACAATCCATCAATAGGAGACCTATTATCCTAATTCAAAAGTACTTTTAGCTCTCTGGTACCAGCAGGAACTGGCCTGAAAGGCAACTTCTTGTTTTTTCTAAACTTTTAGGCATTTGAGTCAATTCAAGTTTTTTATTTTGGTGTGCTGAAAGCTCAGAGACACAAGGTCTTGTGGCAGACTCCTCCTCGCTGGACACGCCTGCTGTAACCTGAGCCAGTCTCTCATAGACTGTCATCCAGTGCACTTCTCTCTAAAGCTCTTGTTTCCTCTAAGCTTTTCCTGACTGAATTGTTATCCCTTCTATTTATAAAGTATACTAGTATATTATATATTTTTATCTTTATGGTATAAAAGTATTATCTTTTACTGTTTATAAGAGTTATCTTTAACTTATATTTTACTTTTCATGTAAACATATAAATATAAGAGTAAATATTAAATGAATATGTGTATACCATTGTCTCAGTACATTACTCATAATGTACATCATTAAGCAGTCACATCAACATTAAACATTTTCATTTAGATATTTAGTCTTAATCATATCTCCAAGTTGTTGATACATTTAATCATCATGGTTTCAAACCCCATCTCAGAACTCACACAAAAATAGTTTACAGATGTTTTATGTCAGATTTTACCTAAAGCCAAAGTTATTTCTATCAAATTTTCATCAATCCAATTCAGATTCGAACAATGAAACGTACTTTAAACATTTCCTGACACATCAACTGAATACTTATCTTAAAAGTAAAAATAAGTATTTCTAATTATCTTCTCCTAATAATGCTTGTATTTTCAGAATGTGAGTCTGTGTGCTACTTAACTTCACAATGCGTCAGATGTGTCAGAGCAGAACGGTGCTCTTCAGAGAACTTCTCTCAGTCCGTCTGCTGGTCCGTACCTCCAGACAGTTTTCACCGGTCCGGCAGCTGGAGGGACGCGACTGACACAAATGAGGCGCCGTGTGGCACAAAACAGAACTCCAAAAAGCATTATTTGTTCTTTTATCAATATTATCACTTGGAAAAGTGTCTACTTATTTTAATGAATATCAATAATTATAAAACCGCATTACTTTCCCTCATGCTGGTTTAACTCTATAAAATCCATACAAATTGTGCTAAAAAGGAAACACTGCTTTTGTAATTGTTCTCTTTTAGATTACTTTAAGGGTTGTGTTTCGGTAAATAGTGAAAGTCAATCAAAACAAAACTAAATTTTCTTTAGAATAGTTTTCAAATTTAAAAAATGATGTGAACACCCCATTCATTAAACACCCAATTTATTTTTGCTACTATATCCCTTCTATTTGAGGCATGACAAGCTCATGACTCAAAAAAACGCAGCACATATAAATCTGTTCAGTGGTTTAGCCATTAACACTGTCCTGTGTTACACAGCAAAACCTGAATAAAAGCAACACAAAATTCAATAAATCATTTCTTTTAAAAGAAAACCATTCACCAAAGTGTTTTCAACGTCAACATCAATTAATTTAGTTTTAACCTATTTGTGATATAGCAAATCAAAATACAAACAAAGTCTTTAGTGCAGTTTTACTAAAAAAAAAAAAAAACTCACTAGAGTACAATATTAAATTAACTGTTTTTAGGCTGAAATCTCATATCAGCCTGTATTGGTTTCAATATAACCAATAAACTAAAGCAATTAAACAAAAAATATGTTGTTTATTTTCTTTTTATCTTTAGTTTGCAACCCAAAGTTATACTAACCGTTGTCTGGTAGTTCTAAAAATCATTACAAATTAAAGTTTTTAGGCCTATAGAACAAACCTAAGTACTTCCAATTGACCTCTATTTATCCAATTTGTTACCTGATATGGGAAACATATCACATTCTTATAATTCATGACAAACTATATCAAAATAATTGCTGAACTCTGCATGCACAACTCCTGTTTTTCTCTTATCTCTGAGTGTGTGTGTGTGTGTGTTGCTATGGCCTTGCTGCTCTGTAAGCTTAGTCTACAGTGAGGGGTTACCAATGAGTGTCTCTGCTGCTCTCATTGTGGTTGTTAGCATGTCATCAGGAATTTGTGCCTTTTGCACTGAGACATAATACGTTACCAGTTGGTCCTCACACAGTGGTGTGTCTGGTGGGTGTCCTCTTTACCCAAGTCCAATGTGTGGAGGTGCTGTAAACAAAATCTCAAAAGGGTGACAGGTTAAGTCGCTTGCGCGTGCACATTCTATACCTCAGTACAATAAGCAGAGCTTTTGTCAAATGTAGGCATGTTGCATTTTGAATGCAAACCACTATACTTGAGATTTTGGTAGGAATTCACCATTTTGGAATTATTTCAGTAAGTAGTGCTTTGGCTCCTACACTAGCTGACAGTATTCTTGATCCAAAAAGAAATCATTTGTGAACCAATGTTGCTTCACCATTGTGAAACAACTGTTTTTCCCTCAATTGTATTTCCATCATCCTAATCATACTTTTTACACCTGGTTTTAACCCATGTGTCAACTTTGCAAAATTTAGGAAAGAAAAAGCTGGATAGCTTTCTGTTAGGAAGAATGAGCTCTACTGCTTGTACTGAGAGATGAGATGGTAGAGGTCCAAATCGGATAGCATCAGAAACACCTACAACAGAGAAGCCCACACTGCTAGAGTCTCTGGAAGAAGAACTGTTAACCTAAAAAAAATGAAATCCGGGGTTAGTGAGAGGTGTGTCAGAGAGGTCCGGTCATGGTATTCAGACCACCTGTAGCTCTGCAACACCATTGTTTCTCTCGGTCAGCTGGTGTGTGGAGAAGAAAATCAGGGTTAAGAACAGTGCATCTGTTAGAGTGACATTTTGCAATTTAACAGAGTAGTAATATCTAAGGTACCTGGTCACAGAGAGTTTTATTCTGTTCCCACAAAATGTGTGACACAGAATGTGGAACAGGGCGTATTTAATACTTTGAGTGGCAGAATCAAGTTTAGCAGAGAAATTTGCAACCGGACGGAGTTTTGTCGCCGTGGTGTTGCAGCAACACAGAGTCACGCAGCTCTTGTGCTTATCAACGGTCTGCCTAAACTGTTTTTAGGGATCTGGCAGTCCCAGCGTCGGGGAAGCCAGTTTCATATTCACAAACGCTTCATTAGCTCTGGCAGCAAAAAGTCTTACAGTGACCTCAGGAACGTGTACAGACATTTTACGTGACAGGCTCAAGTAAAAAAAAATCCTAATCATTAACACTAAACTGAAAAAGCTGCTATTCTGTTCATTTTACATGAAAACAGCACTGTACCAAAAAACTCTCTTGAGGAAGGAAAAAGCAGATGCAGCCTTGAGAGATGTAGAAAAAAACACAAGCTGGGCACTTTAAAAAACTATATTGGTTGTCAGTCAAGCTACAACACAGTCCATATCAGTCCAAATCAGATGTGAGGTTGTCAAACTGTCATTATGTCTCTAAAGACATTCTTCATCAGGCCCTGTAGTAACATGAGCTGTGTAATGCAAGTTGTCAGGTTTCATGCAGTCAGAGGCAGGGCTGATTACAGACGCCGCCTCACTGAGGTCATTTTAGCCACACTGTGATTAACAAATTTGGTTTTGTTAGATGCATCATTACGAGAAATTCTCAATCCATCAGGTGTTGAGGTTAAGCCAATGTTAAAAGTGCACATTAAATCACTACCTAAGCAAAATAAGTGGACATAAATCAGACTCCAAAAAAAAAAGTTTCCCATGTATATGAGAAAGGAAAAAAATTGTTCTTTTACTGTTTAACCTGTTTCCCAATTGACCAAATAGAATGAAAGGAAACAGAGGCCTCACGATACGATAAAATGTGTTCGATTTTTTACAATGTTTAACCAATGTATTATCCCAATTCAGATTTTTCCCAATTTCAAATGAGAAAAATTTTATCAAATGACCATTTCTCTGTTTGTACATCTCACTTCAATTTAATTTCAAAATGTGATTGTCAAGCAGACAAACTGACCAACACATATATCAAATCTTTAGCACGAAAAATCTAATAATCATTTTTTCACCCATCCCTAATGACCACTGCACTTCAGTGTCAAATCTTTAGCTCTAATAATCAAGTTATGTGAGTGGAACCTCTTTAACTTTACCCTCAGTAGTAGGCATTTTCTTCTAGGTTTCAGAAGATAACATACTATAATGGTTTAACTGATTAGATTCTTTTTTCAGAACTTTCTAACCTATCAATTGTCCCTAAATAGCAAAAACAAAAAAACAGTGTATCAGTGCCAAGCATTTCTTCATTGCATGAAGCAAGTGTGTGTGTGTGTGTTTTTTAGTAGTACCTTCCTTATCAGCTTTTGGACTCAGTCAAACAGAGGGACAAGTGTTGTTCTTTGTCTGAGGTGTTTTTTGTTTTTTCTTCGGGCAATTACATACCCAATGTCCAAAGTCCTTGCAGTACAAACACTGGTCTCGGTTGTAGGGCTCATTATTTTGCCCACGGTACCCGCCTCGGCACCTTCTGGATCGACCACGTCCTTCGTGGTGAGCGGCCTTTTTCGGGTCCGCGCTCCATATGTTGCCCACCAGCCTGTTGTAACATGCAGACAAACGCTTCAAACATGGTTTTCTCACGTACTCGTTGGTCTTTCCACCCAATGCAGGTGTGACTGATGTTGTCGGTCCTGTCCGATAGTTCAGTCTGTGTCTTCTTCGTCCCTCCATTTCTCCAACTTGTCTTTTTTGAACTGAAAATGATGAGGATTGGTGTGTGTGTTTTTGCATTCTTTCCCTGAATCATACCTTTAGATTCTTTTATCCATAAGTAAAAATTTTCCTTATTTTTCTCCAGTTTTTTAAATCACTTTTATTTTTTGTTTTTTCATCAGTTTTTTTCTTGTTCCTCTAATTCCTGTCTTAAAGTTTGATTTTCAATTTGCTAAAAGACCCATTTTCAGGAAAAACCCAAAACTTTTTGGACCAATACGGCAGACACCCCAGGCTTTTGAGCCAGACAAGCACCATGTCATCCACCACGGTTCCCGTAGGGACGTGTGAGCCGGATCTGCCCGATCCGTTACCCATTTTACTGGGAAGAAGTACTTCTATCCTACTTACAATCGTCACTGTAAGGCCCGGTTTATATCTTATTTCGGAAAAACCAAACACAAAAAAACCTAACAGTTTCTGAAAAACCGTTTATTAGATTTACTTCAAAACCTAATTAGATTTGTCCCCCGAAAATCTACAAAGCAAAGTCACACCCGTGCGTGGATCAGTTTTATGGTGCAAAAATACTGCTGGAGTTCTCACAATTAGGTATCTTCACAACCTTTAAAAATACCAACAAAATCTATACAAACAACCCCAAAGTGGTTATCCTATTTTAGTATCCAACGTCAGTATTTGTTTCTGGAAGTTTACTACAGCCAATTCAAATTACTTTTAATTCAATTTAAATTAAAGTGTGATCTTACCCTGCTGCGTGGAATTGCTTCCGTCTTAATAGATCAGTGTTGGGTCAGTAGAGGCCTCCGTGGTTTCTGATCCTCTCTCTCTGAATGCTTTTGGGCGAGGTAGAGGCGAAGATCGTTGGATCTCGGATCGCGAGTCCTCAGTCAACCACGGAGTCTCTTTTATCTGACCCCTGCACATGATATCCCATCTCGTCGCCATTTGTTATGGAAGTTTCCTTTGCAGCAGGGGGGGAAATTTCAGAGTTTAGTAAATTGAAACAAATAAGACAGACTGAGACTAAAACCAAGTTGGGTTTTTGTATTTTATTAAAAAAAGATATATTTGCAAAATAGGATCAACATAATTTCACAAAAGGCCGCAGCCCAGTGTGGAGTCAGTTTCTCAAATGAGTGAACAAGAACACCAGGCTTTTATGCATCTTCAGAGTGACAGCACACACGCACTTAGATTATTATGACGCTACAACTTTGACAGGCAATCTGATACACATGAAGACAATCAGAGAAATACAAGAGACATCTTGGAGTCATCTCGCCTCCTCCTCCCTGTATGACTTTCACCCCCCAGTTACATCTTAACTGGCATGGGAAAGCATGAGATAGTTTTGGGGTAACCTTGTACCTTTATCGGTTCAGGCAAACAGAGCTCACAAAATGTTCCAGACTGGATGTCTCACAAAGTTAGAATCAAAATCTACATGTGGAAAATGAGATAGACTCTCAGCATTTGTGAGAGCAGTAAAGTAGAAATAAAACATTAAAATATAAGGAATTGTGCTTAAATGTAATTTGTGTATTGTGATTAGGTTGTAATCAAAAGGGTGGAATGTATTGGGAAAATTACATTTAAGCACAATTCCTTATATTTTTATGTTTAATTCATACTTTACTTCTCTCACAAATGCTGAAAGAGTTTATCTCATTTTCCACATGTAGATTTTGATTCTAACTTTGTGACACATCCAGTCTGGAACATTTTGTGAGCTCTGTTTGCTTGAACCGATAAAGGTACAAGGTCACCCCAAAACTATCTCATGTTTTCCCATGCCAGTTAAGATGTAACTGGGGGGTGAAAGTCATACAGGGAGGAGGAGGTGAGATGACTCCAAGATGTCTCTTGTATTTCTCTGATTGTCTTCATGTGTATCAGATTGCCTGTCAAAATTGTAGCATCATAATAATCTAAGTGCGTGTGTGCTGTCACTCTGAAGATGCATATAAGCATGGTGTTCTTGTTCACTCATTTGAGAAACTGACTCCACACTGGGCTGCGGCCTTTTGTGAAATCATGTTGATCCTATATTTGCAAATACATCTTTTTTAATAAAATACAAAAACCCAACTTGGTTTTAGTCTCAGTCTGTCTTATTTGTTTCAATTTACTAAACTCTGAAATTTCCCCCCATGCTGCAAAGGAAACTTCCATAACACTATGACAGACATCGTAAACATTCCGGTCCATATTTATGAGTCATTCACCCACAATGGGTCCAGTTGCATCACTGGGACGGGGAATTTCTTCTTCCATGATTGACCCTTGGACCTTATAGTATACTATGTCTTGGTCGATGTGATCGTCACCACACCGCGAGGTTATTTGTTCGGGAAACTTGCGTGAAAACCCATGTACAGCCCTGCGGACAAAATCAACTTAATAGTCAAATAATTCAACCTATTTAGTATGTTTTGCCTTGTTGCAGTCTGTCTCTAAATAATCAATAGGCTCTCTTAAGCCTGGCTCAGACTACAGGAGTTTTAAAATCCTAACCGATTTTGAAATCTGGTTGCAGCACACACTTGAGGAGAATCTTTGCAGATTTTCTTCCCTCAAATCTTAAACATGCTCACACTACAAGATTTGAAAATAGTGGGGCATCACACACTACAAGATATTCTTAAGATTATCTTGCCAGATTTAGCACCTCACGTGACGCGATCTCACAGGGAAGCGCATGTAAACAAAATGGATACTGTGTCACGGCAACTTGCTATAGTAATACTTATCCTTTGTACCATTAAAAAACAAAAGAAAATAAAACGAGCGTGGACGATAATATTATTCAAACAAACTATCGTATTTTCCGGACTATAAGTCGCACTTTTTTTCCTACTTTGGCTGGTCCTGCTACTTATAGTCAGGTGCGACATATATATATATAATTTAACATGTTAATTCATACTGAAACATTACTGTCTACAGCCTCGAGAGGGCGCTCTAAGCTTGTGACAACTATATGCTGCTCTTAAAGACAACTGAGAAAGAAAAGAGATAAACTGCAGGTAGTAAAATATGCAGCCGAAAACAGTAATTGAGCAGCAGAAAGAAAGTTTGAAATGAGGGAGAAACTTGTGAGGGACTGGTGAAAAAGGTTACTCTTACTGCAATGAAGAAATCAAAGAAATCAAAGAAAGCTAATCGGCTAATCGTGGGCTGAAAGCTAGATGGCCAGAGCTGGAGGAACAAGTCCACAGGTGGGGGCTTGAACAACGTGCTGCCGGGAGGGGCTTGACAACGGTACGCGTCTCACGCCCTGCTACTTGTTCTGTGTGACTTATACTCCGGAGCGATTTATAGTCCGAAAAATACGGTATGTGCAATGCATCTTTTGTTAGACCTGAATGTAGCAGATGATCACTGACCTAGATCTAAAGTTTACATTTGCCACCTAGTGCGCTAGCAACTTTGTACACTCACCCGGTAGGTCCAAATCTGCAGCGATCTCTCCCCAGCTCTTCTCTTTATCATCCCGATTATGATATTGTTTTGATGATACATTAAACAGGCACTCGTGCTGTCGCCACATCTCCACCATCCTTTCTTCCAACTCAGTTGTCCACCGGACCCGTACTACAGCTGCTTTCGCGGACATTTTCAAAAGTTTCCGTCACTTCTGTCTCCTTGCAGACCTGTCTCTCATTGGCTATTGTGGAAGTACTGACGTAATCATAGTCGTTTCATGCCCGATTATAATCCTAGATATCAAACATGTTTGATATTATCGGGGCGGCCCCGATGTGTCTGCGAGCAGATCGGGAGGTGCAAGATTCAATCTGTGAACGCCTCACATTACCAGATAATCTGCGCCGAACATCGGGACCGATCGAGGTCCTCAACAAGATTTTTTCTCAGATTCTCGGGAGGGGTAAATCGGGCATTAATCGGCCTAAAACTCCTGTAGTCTGAGCCAGGCTTTAGAGTATCGTTACAACCCAGACCGTCCCGCAGGCTGTCCTTATAATGGTCCAGAACTTGTTTCGAGTATCGTTACAACCCAGACCGTCCTGCAGGTTGTCTTTAAAGGGTCCAGAACTTGTTTAGAGTTTAGACTATTTGTTTTTGTTCGGGAAACTTGTATGAAAAACCCGGTGCGACCCTGCAGTCAAAAATCTCTTAAATAGTTAATTTATTTATTTATTTTTTACTCTGCAGTCCGCCTCTTTAATCAAGAAACGTGCTATCAGTTTCGTAGATTAATTTTTAGGCCTTGCCTACTGTTCTGCCAGTTCTCTTACTGGTCTTGTCCATCAATAAATTGTCTTATCACCATATGAGAATTCAATCATAAATATGTCTGTGTCTGCCAAAAGATGTCACTCATAACCCAGTTATATCTTTGTCCTATCTAATGACCCAAAAAAAATACCCAGTTACTCACTTCCCAAAAGTCAGAATTAGTTTCATTTATTCTCTATGGTTAAAGAGAATGATTTCGCCAATTATTCATTACTTGATTCGTTTAGCAATGGTTGCTTGTTTAGAATGTTTTGAACAAACCTTGAATTCACAATCCAATTGTAATTAATCAATTTCATCTTACCGTGCTGCTTGAAATCTCTTCCTGTTCGTTTTTATCGGAGTGGAAAACAGTCAAGAGCGCTCCGCGGTCCTAACCCTCTTCTCTCTGAAAAACCTTTTTAAGGTTATAGTTTGAGGCAGGTGATTTTTTATCCCTGGATAGCCAGTCATCAGCGACCCAATGGAGCTCTTTTTCTCTGTTAACTCAACCATCCTGCCGACTTGCGGTGGAAGTCTTCCTTGAAGCAACAGCGTTAGTGATATTCATGATAAAATCAAAACGAATAACGACTGTTTGAGAATTAAACCAAAGTTTGGTCTTTGAGTATTTATTTACATTTGCAAATGCAGAGAAAACAGTTTCACAAGTACCACGGCACATCTGAAAGGGTCTTCTAACCTAAAGTCTAAACATCCATACTTCATATAGTGAAAACCTCTGTTAAGCCACCCCTCTAAATGTATCTTTTTAGCATGGCCATAGTTGAAGAGAGGACATCATTAACAGTCAAACCATTGTCTCACCTTCCCCTCTGCTCCTGTTCTTTTCATTAGCCTAAACAACCGTTTTATCTCAGGAGACAGAAACCTACGTAGTTCTCACTGTCGTAAACAGTCATCGGCCCTCTTCACTTCTGTCTAAGCAAAAAGTCAACAACGTGAGGAGCTTCAAGCTAGTAAAACTAAATAACTCTCTAGGCTATAGTCCACGGTTGCCAACTATTTCACTTGGAGTCTTTTGAATCTACACATGAAGAAGCTAAATCTTGTGGCGTTATAAAACAATCTTTAAACAAATGGTTAATATCATTAAACAAATGGTTAAAATAAAATTTGCCACCACAATACTTCCACAAGAAGCTGCTGCTCACTCTGTATAAAGTATGTACAATGCGTATTCTCCATTTTGGCATCAGTAAATCTGTGATCGACCTCGCGGTCTTTTGAGGAAAGCCGTGGACGCGCATCTATCTGAATTACTTCAGCCTGGCTCGACCTAGTCGCTCCTCCTCAGCCTGGCTTGGCCCTCGTGAAACGCACCAAGCCAGGATGCACAGATTAGACTAGGTCAAGCCTCGCTTTATTGGTTATCCTGGATTTATAAATTCTGCTTTTGTGAAACAGGCCCCTGTGGATTGTGTATATTTCTGTTCTGTGGTGTATCCTGTGGATTGTGTATGTTTCTGTTTCCTGTTTTATTTTGATAGTCTGTTTTCTGTCTTGTCGTGTCTAGTTTTGCTTCCTGTGTTTTCCCGCCTGTGTGATTGTCCAGTCCTGGTGTCACCTGTCCCGTGTTTGTCTCTTGTCAGATCGTTTTGAGTCCTGTCAGTGTGTTTCAGTCAGCGTACCTGTGTTTGTAATCTTCCCTGCAGTCTTTTGTTCCTTTTTTGCCTCTTCCTTTGGACACCTGGTGTTGCCTACTGCTTTTTGGATCCCTTTGTTTGTTGGAACTCAGCCTTTTTGTTGTTAATAAATCCTCAAGCTCAAACTTCTCTTGCCTGATCTCTGCTTTTGGGTCCTCAAATTCCCCGGCGCATGACACCAAGCTTGACTCCGTGACCTGCCAGAACTCGCTATGCTTCATTAATCGGCCAAGATCGCTGGTGGGTTTAACCAGCACTATTTAACATTTCAGACTGCCAAATCCATAAAAACACCAGGCAAACTGCAGTTTCCAAAATATACCACACTAAGGTAACATTGTGTTGGGTACTGGTAGGGTACAGATTCAATCATTGGCAAATTATCAAAGATGTTTTGTGAATATTAATAAAGTTATGGATATGGTTATTAATAACCAAATCAACATACAATCAAAACGGGGCACCACCCTGAACTTCAGGGGCCAATAACCGAACTGTGAAATCGTCTCATTTAGGTGGTGTTCCCTTTTTAAATACCGATCTTAATTAATTTGGTTAATTTATCTGGTATTCTAAAGGAACAGAAGGAAGGGTGAGTCCGAGCACAGACTGTGTTTAACCAGCTTGTTATTACAATAGGTACACAAATAATCACAGACAACTGCTATTTACAGTATGATATAATTTATTAACTTCAAAATCATCAATGGCTAATCAATAATCCTTTGATCAATTAAAATCAATATACCCTTTTATAAACTACAACAAAAAGCAGAAACAAAACTGTGTGTGTGTGTGTGTGTGTGTGTGTGTGTGAGAGAGAGAGAGAGAGAGAGAGAGAGAGAGAGAAAGGAGGGGGTGATGAGGTGTAGTCTAGCCAAAGACTACAAAAATGGCTACTCCTGTGAGCTGCACAAAACAATTTAACCCCAAGAGGGCGGTAGTGGTAGGCTAGGCCCAAGATTAGCCGTTAGCTCGTTCAGGCTAGGCTACGTGCTACAGACAATAGGCTAGGTGCTAGCCGGTTAGTTTATCTGTGAATGACTGAGGCAGCTAGCAAGGCTAGCAGCTAAAGCTAACGTGTCTGCAGCTTTATGGCGGCGCCACTTGTGGCTAGGGGCTAACTGTTAGCTAGGGTGAAACACGTGCAGACAAAAGAACACACTACAGAGCGCAGTTATGAAGCTGAGCTATGCTATCGTGGGACTACGGTTGCTGGCTGAGACCAGCTGTTCACCATAGCATATATGTTCTTTGTTACACACGATGTGGCTGGGGGGTTAGCCGTTAGCTTGTATATGTGTGTGTGTGTGTGTGTGTGTGTGTGTGATAGAAGAAGCACATTTACAGAAAGAAAAACACACTTGAATGAGAAAAGAAAAGGCACCTTGAGTCTTGATTTTCTCGCTCTGAAAATAAACTCTTGTATGCTAACAAGGGGATGTTTACATGTTTAGCCTCTCTGGTAAGCTAACAGCTGATCTGTTGCCTACACGGGTCCACGCCGTGACTGTCTCGTCTAACGGGAGTTTTACTATCTCGCTCAGAACAGTAACTAAGCTCCATGGAAGGAGCTAGCAATGCAGCATTTACAGTTTACCTAAGCTACATTATTCAACACATCATCAACAAGTACCCTGATCAAAGATACATTCACAGCCAAACAGATTAATAATCAAAGCGTGCAGTAAGAGCACCGTATTAATCAGATCACAGTAATGGTAACACAAATAGCAACAATAGCACATTACTCATTAATAATACACACCCTGTTCTAATCTGCCCAGAACACTATTAAGCCTCTTACTTTTGGATGTGCAGTTCACTTAGTTGTTCGGCGGATCCTTCCGTGATGAACAGAAAGCGAGTTAAAAACACGGCCCCGTGATTTAACGAAACAGAAAAGCTCCCTCCGGCAGTTGGATTTTGAGCTCTGTCAGAGTCGACTGTAGAAGACGTGATGTCCTCCTTTCCTCGGACAACAGGGTAAGTTACCCTCTGCAGATTTGGTAAGAGACGGAAAATCTCCTTCACCAGGACCCCCCTTTAGTACCATAAAGATACTATTCAGCTCAAACTCTACTGGCAAGGTGAGGCTGTGGATTTCTCGGCAGTGCTGTGAAGTGTCATCCTTTCAGTAACGAAGGCTACTAGTGGAAAGACAAGAAGTTTCGTCAATGCTCAGCATATTTATTCCCCCGGTCAGTTGGTCTGATCCGTTCAGGGTCCATGGTCCGATCGGAAATCAGTGTTCTTGAGCAGGTCACATGCTCTTTGTTCCCGATCAGTTTAAACAGTGCTCTTTGTTTCAGATCAGTTTAAACAGTGCTTTTTGTTCAAGATGACCACCTGTTGGTCATGACTTCTTTATCTCAGAGGCCTCTGTTTACAAGATAATGTTTAATATCCAGTTTAATTCTTCCTTACTGTGGTCCCAACAATTGCTTTAATAGCTTACCTTACAGGCTGACTTTAATTTTACCTATTCCCACGGTTCAAGCTGTACAATTAGCTATCCTTAAACGTTAGCATGGCCAAAAAGTAGCAAACTGTTGACTGTTGCCATAACAGCACAAACCTCATTGCAAAGAAACTGCAGAAATGATGCTGAAAATATGAATGTAATTTAATTGACAAAATCCTCATAATACAGCATAAACCTACCTGGAGGACAACGGGAAGCTGATTCATGCCTATGAGCAAAGCAGCGAATGGACTGCATTTTTATAGCGCTTTTATAGCCTTAACAACTACTAACAGATCTTTTACATAGTACAGGTACCATTTGCTATATACACATTCGTACACTGGTGGCCAAGGCTGCCATACAATGTGCCACCTGCTCATCAGAGGAACATTCACACACAAATGGGGCAGCATCGGGAGCAATTCAGTACACTTAGAAATGGGACTGCAGGGCCAGGGATCGAACCACCAGGCAGTTAGAGCCGAAGGCTTCTTCTTCCGTTTAGTTTAACCGCATTTTGCATCCATAAATGTTGCATTACCGCTATCTACTGTAGAGCGCTTGGTCATCCCTGCAGGTTGCAAATTTTGTGCAACACAACTCAGTCTCAAAAAGAACCACACAAATCGGTTGAGAGTCACAAATATATTTTAATTGAAAAATGCTAAGTTAATGTACAAATTATAATATACTATACTGTAGTGATAAATAGTAATAAAGAGGCACTTATACAGACAGAAATCAGTACAGCACAGACAGATTCACATTTACAGACGTGCATTGTGTTTTAGACACAGGAGTTATGTGACACCCCCTACATTTGTGGATTTTGTGTGCCCCTTTAACAATGTAAGGGAGATGGCCCTTTTTTGACATCATTACATTACAATAACAATAATTACATTACAACACCACCATCAGGTTGATTGTAATCCTATTTCATGGGAAGCATTTAACATGATTTCCAGGTGTGGTACCAGGTTTCATGTCTCTAACTTCTTCCAGCTCATAGCAAATTGAGCAAAAGCATAAGATGGCAGATAATGAGGAATAAGCCACTTACACCAATCATTAGGCTTGTTCGAGATGAAAGGTCCCATGGCATGGAAATTTCACTTTGAGGTTTTTTAACATTAATATGAGTTCCCCCAGCCTGCCTATGGTCCCCCAGTGGCTAGAAATGTCGATAAGTGTAAACCAAGCTCTGGGTATCCTGCTCTGCCTTTGAGAAAATGAAAGCTCAGATGGGCCGATCTGGAATCTTTATCTCCCCTTTCTCTGCTTTGTCCGCCCAGAGAATTTGGCCTGCCCATGAGAAAGAGAGACATCATGGCTTTCAAATGAGCAAAGTGGCAGTTGGTCAAGGCCACACCCCCAACCTCCACCTTGCCCCCCTCTCTCCTCCTCAAGCTACAGACACAGAAATGGCACAAACTAAGGAAAGCTAAACAGACATTTAAACACATATACATCTTTTGCTGAGCAGCTAAAACACTGGATGGTCAATACATATACATGTCAGCACTAACACTATTTATGATACATATTATTCTGTTAGTTTGAGTCAACATACATGAAAATTTTGTTTCTCTTAATGATCTTAATGGTTATGTCTGTTCTAATTTATGTGTATGTGTATGTATATGTATGTGTGTGTGTATATGTATATATATATATATATATATATATAGATATATTTTTTCTTTTACTTGTTGTTTTTCTGTGTTGTATGTCTTGCTTTTGTGTTGTGCCTTGTTTTGTGCTACGTTGTGTGTTGAGCTTTGTTTTGTTGTGTTCTGTTTTTGTGATGCTTTGTGCTAAGTTATGTTTGCTTGTGTTGTTTTTTGTTTCTTTGTATTTTAAAAAGCCTTTTTAACATCGAAGGCAGGGGACTACAGATGAAAAATAGCCTTTTGGCTAATTCTGGCTTTTTTAACCGATGGGAAATCATGTGTTTTATTAATTTGCGCTGTCCCCTTTTATAAATAAACTAAACTCAAGCTCATTGTGGGACTGGCTCTAGTGGCTGTAATTCTGCACCAAGAAGCTGAATTATGGGAAAGAGACTTCAGATACAGTATTAGGGGACCACTAAGGCCTATATTTTTTATTTTTTTTATTTAACCTTTATTTAACCAGGAAGATACTCATTGCGATTAAAAATCTCTTTTTCAAGAGTGTCCTGGCCAAGGCAGGCAGCAGTACAACCACACATACAGTACATGCAAATACAAAATACACAAAAACACTAAGAACACAAAACAACTGAAACAGCAAATCCCTCAAAGTCAACCACAATTGTAACCAAATCAGGTAAAACATCTACAGCCAGATGTGACTGCCTCCAAATCAAACAACATCCTCTTAAAAACGACCAATGAGACTAGTTCAGTAAGTTTCATGGATTTCTGTAACTTGTTCCATGTAGAGGGAGCAGCAAAGTTAAAGGCCTTTTTCCCCAGCTCAGTTCTAACCTTTGGAACAGACAGAATGAAAAGATCCTGGGAACGAAGATTGTGGGTCCCGGTACTGTTTACATTGATATAGGTCAGAAGGTAGGATGGAAGGAGACCTAAAATAGCTTTGTATATGAGAGTATGCCAGTGTTGAAGTCTCCGTGTTGGTAAAGGAGGCCATCCAACACGTTCATATAGTTCACAGTGGTGAGTGAGGGCTTTCATACCAGTGATGAACCTCAGAGCTAATAAAAGCATCCAAAGAGCACCATGTCATGGGACCTTTAACTGTGCCTCATCCAGGGATGGAAATTAACTTTTTTGTTCACTGTGACTGGTGGATTCTAAAATCTACCAGCCACTCAACTTTTTTACCAGCCACATTCTTTTTTTTAACCGGCAATTGTGAAACTGCATGTAAAAAATATAATATAACACAATCTTTAATACTCAAGCATGTTTATTTCATAAGGTCTTAAGGAAAATACTAACTCTTAGCACACGCATACAGTGTTTCTACTAGAATTCATAGTCTTTGGATCAGAATAAAATCTGTTTTACTACTGTGAGTCTGTTCAGTTTTAACGTTACAGATATCACACAGAGCTAATGAACAATTCAGATACATAACACATTTTGCAATGTGCATCTCAACACATTTTAACTCACTATGACCACTACTACTTTCATTACTAAACATTGTTCCAAAATATGAACAATAACGTTGCCGTCAGTGGGCTTACTTGCTAGCTAAACACTGCAGCACATAGACAGTACCTTAGAATGTTTCGTGAAACAGGTGATTTAACTTCACCGCTCATTTAACATTCTTTGTCATGTTGGTTTTAAGAAGTATGCATCCCTACTAAATAAACCTGATAAACAGTTTAAACAGTAATGTCGGGGGAATATAACGTCTCCTGCAGCGGGGAGTCAGAGGGGCCGCAGCGTTGGCTAGCAATTAACTTTTTTGGTCACTGTGACTGGTGGATTCTAAAATCTACCAGCCACTCAACTTTTTTACCAGCCACATTCTTTTTTTTAACCGGCAATTGTGAAACTGCATGTAAAAAATGTAATATAACACAATCTTTAATACTCAAGCATGTTTATTTCATAAGGTCTTAAGGAAAATACTAACTCTTAGCATACGCATACAGTGTTTCTACTATTCATAGTCTTTGGATCAGAATAAAATCTGTTTTACTACTGTGAGTCTGTTCAGTTTTAACGTTAAAGATATCACACAGAGCTAATGGCTTCTTGTCTCACCTGGGCTCTGATAAACAGTAAATTCAGCAAATTCAGCAAATTCAGCAAATTCAGCGTCCATAACGCTACTTTCCAAGCGACTGTAGCTGTTTGCATGGTTTTCATGGTATATCAGCCGCCGAGGCTTTTGTTGCTGTTTGTCACTCTGCCTGAGCAGAAACTGCTTTACTCGCGCTGTTGTTTATTTGGGGGACATTCTAAAATGCTTAACGTAAAAAAACGCTTAACATGAAAAAGCTTAACGTGGTTTAATGTACCTTAACAACGATCAATGATCACCAAATTTCTCTCTGATATTGCTCCTCATAACCATTGAAAACTGTCAAAAAATCTAACCCAAATTCCAATTATTATGGACATTACCTGAAGAAGAAATCGTTAATGTGAGATAACTTCTATAATCGTTGGATTTCGGTTTAGTTTTTCTGACAGGCTTAAGTGTTCATGACAAGATATGGCCATGACAAATTTGGTGATCATTGATCGTTAATGTATAAATGTATATAGCGCAAACACTGGTATGCTACATTTATTTACCCGCCACCGTGGCTGGTAATTCACCCGCATTTGGCGGGTGGCAGGTGCTAATTTCCATCCCTGGCCTCGCCTGTAAAGTGGATGAGAGCAGAAACACTCACATCCTGTTAGGTCCCATTGCGATTAAATAAAATGTTATTGGACCCAGATATATTAGCTTGTACAGTCTCCAGTTGTTTTTATTAAGACAGAATAGCTGTCAAAATTTTCTACCTGCGATCTGTTGCTGATGTTAATAAATGACAGCCTTTAGATGATCCGTAATCTGAACGTATTTGAATATATTAGGGGCGTTGAAAATGCGGTCAATGGCTAAGACTTATTAGGAGGCGCTATAGAGCCAATATATATAATAATACGCCCAGGCCTAAATATGATCTCAGATCAAAGTTCTTTCTATTTTGAACATGGCTGCACAATTTTCCAAAAGTAACAAAACACCTGTTCGTAAAATGAAAATGAACGTACGAAATGATAAAAAATGAAAAGCTTTGCACTTTAGCTTTCGCAATTTAGCTTCGCAATTTAGCTTCGCCAAAGTCTTTGGAGTATACTGACAAATTTTGAAGTCAATCCGCTTAATTCTGTAGGAAGAGTTCGTTAAAGTACAACCCCTAAAAATTGTCAAAATTGTCCAAATATGCAAATTCAATTTAAAATGCCGAACTTCCTGTTGGGTTTAGGGGGTGGCTCCAAGAGGCTTTTTTGTTATAATAATAATAATAATAAACTGAATTTATATAGCACTTTTCATGGACTCAAAGTCGCTTTACAGGGCAGGGTAGATTATAAAAACATAACAAAACAAAACAAACAAAACAAAACAAGTAGAACAAAACAAGATTCAGATTAAAAAGGGAGGGGGGGCAGGGGGGCTATGGGTAGGCAGAGTTGAAGAGATGGGTCTTGAGGCGGGACTGGAAGATGGTGAGGGACTCAGAGGTGCGGATCTCTTGGGGGAGGGAGTTCCAGAGCCTGGGAGCTGCTCTGGAGAAGGCTCTGTCCCCAAAACTGCGGAGTTTGGACTGTTGGATGGAGAGGAGACCGGCTGAGGTGGATCTGAGGGACCGTGAGGGTTGGTAGGGGGAGAGGAGGTCAGTGAGGTATGAGGGGGCCAGATGGTGGAGGGCTTTGTAGGTGAGGACCAGGATTTTGTAGGTGATCCGGTGGGAAATAGGAAGCCATAGGAAGGGTTTTTGTAAGGTTGGACAGCATACATATGCATACCAAATCTCATAGGTCTAGGTGAAACATACGGCTGGGGCTATTTCTTTGAAATTTTGTAGGGGGCACTATTGAGCCAATGTATGACAATGGATGACCATATATGTTCGAGTTACAACAACTTTCTGTTTCATGATGTAACATCAAAGTTTGCCGTGCCGCCACAGCGACACCCTTCGACAGAAAATCAAGATTGTTCAAATGAGGCATCATCATGGTCTTAAGGCTTTCCTGAACACTTTTGAAGTGGATCTGGTCAACCCGCTAGGTAGAGGACATCAAAGTGTAATGACTGTAACTTCCTGTTGCCAGTGGGGGGCACTATGATTATATCTCAATATTTATATGAAGATGTCTTCAGGCCAGGACCCTTATAAAGCCTGAGCAGTTGGGGGCAGATTGGACAATGTATAGTTACTAACCACTGTTTCATGACGAAACATGAAACATCAACGCCATGCCCCGCCCACACTGTTTGGCGTGTGCTAAAAAGCTTTGCAATGTAGCTTTGTCAAAGTAAATTTGAAGTAAATCTGGGTAAATCTGTAGGAGAAGTTTGTTAAAGTACAACCCCTGAAAATGGCCAAAATCATCAAAAAAATTAATTTTCAATTCATAATGGCTGAGGTTTTTTTTTGTATGTCTTGATACGATACACATGCCTTCTAAATGTCATGCCTCTACGTGAAGGTGAAAGGAGGGGGCTTTAACTGGTTTAACTGGAAAACACGTAGGGGGCGCTATTGAGACAATTTGCCATGCTCTAGGCCGAGACCAATATCAGATCGCAATTTTCAGTGTGTGCGTACCAATTTTTGTGCGTTTTTGAGTAGCCCAACCACCTCATATCTGTGTTCAAACACATATAATAATAAGAAGAAGAAGAAGAAAAAGAAGAAGAAGAAGAAAAAACATTAGAATTTCAATAGGGCCTTTGCCCCCAACGATGTTAATAATAAAAATATAAAACAATAGGGTTCTACCCCTTCGGGTTTCAAGTTCTGAAAAACAAGAACTTGAATAAAAATTTCCTAAAAACAATTGGAAAAGATAATATAATGAATAATGGTGAGTTCAGTCATTGTGAAGCCTTCATATATTTAGGAGAGCTTGAGCTTTCTGTTTAACTTCATGATATGATTTTTTTTTTTTTTTGCAGACCCCAGCAGGGCCATTCCATGTGGCTTGTCCAGCACTGTGCCAAAGACATCTTGATGGCTCTTGCCTTCCTTCACAGGGAAGGCTACGTCCACGCTGACCTCAAGCCGCGCAACATTCTCTGGAGTGCTGATGACGAGGGCTTCAAGCTCATTGACTTCGGCCTCAGTTTCAAAGAGGGAAATCAGGTGGGTGTGCCTGGGAATTTGAAGGTCAGTATAATAGAGCAGGCCTCACTTGGGTGAGAGAGCTAGTGATGTGACCGCAAAGAGAAGAGATCACTTCTAATTAAGAAAAATTACATATAACATTAAAGCTGCTTTGCCTGGCCATAAGCAGCCAACATGTTTCTTTAATTCTGAGTTTAAGTGCACTATTGCAGATCAGATACGTTTTTACCTCGTCCAAACAAACTAGTGTGTGTTGAGTATTGTGAGCTCCTCTTTCTTTGGCTTGCTCATCAATAAGGTTATACCCAGGTCGACTTTGTGTTTGAATGGGGTAACCCTCCTCAATCTACTCGGCTTCGTGACCCAGGTAGCGAGTTGGGTTTGATCAGGGTAGACTAGTCTTGATTTCAATGTGAATTGCGCTGGGGCAGGACAAATTATGATTGGTTGGAAATGACAGTGGGGCAGTCTTCACCGGTCCCCGCACACTTTGAAAAAAACAACAACATAGACTTTATCTCACTGTGCTTTACGCTGGGTTTTCACCATAGACTGTATAAAACTAGGATTTTCACAGGCAGCTTCAACGACAGCAGATCGGAGCAGTTTAATTAATTTCTGAACAGCCGCTGGCAGTGTGTGCCCGGATGTTCAGTAAACTGCGTTTTGCAGAACGGTTGCGGAGTTTCACAGGCAAAACTGCCTGTAAAAACCCAGAGTAAATGTAAATGTATGTATTATGTATGTATGTATGTTTAATTCTCTCGGCACTGCCACTCTTCACTCTTCTCTCTGGCATGAGACACCCGTGCAGACTGCAGTTCAGTGCAGCTGCTGAGTAGTGCGAATCGCTTTCTTTTTTGCTTTCTTTTTTGCTCTCTTTTTGGCTCTCTTTTTTGCTCTCTTTTTTGCTCTCTTTTTACTAAATGAGTCATGAAGCCGACAGCAAACCCACCTTCACTTTAAATGTTCTCCCCTCATCTTAAAATAGTCAAAAATCAATACTAGAGTAAACTACCTTCTTTTCCAGCTGCTGCAATAAATATGCAGAGGAGGAGAAATCAGTCTGCACAAATCATCTGAGAAGTGTTGGTTATTTATTTGTTTTTTAGAACGTAATCACTGCGAAACAATCATAAAATTAAAACTGCAAGCAGCGTTGGACGGGCACTCGCACCTCCTTGCACGTCAGAGTTACTGGCTCCTTGCGGCCGTGCATTCAGAGACTGCAATTTGTCACCAATGAAAAGGGAACTCTCTGCTGAGTTCAATGATATCCCACACAATAGTGTAAATCAAACAGGTCATAATTTATTAAAGGGGACATGGCTTAAGCATAGGGAGCGGGTAAAACCATGACCAATGACAATGGAACTCTCTGCTGAGTTCAATGATAACTCACACAAGACTCTACCTTAAACGGTTCAAAAGGCATAAAATGGGGCGTGGTCTGAGTACATGGGCGTGGTTAAAGTATAGGGGCCAGCTCAGTATCACACCACACATAAATTTCATGTAAATTGGATGTTGTTTGTCATATAAGGCTGATTTCCTGTTTCCAGCGGGGGGCGCTATGAACAAAAGTCAATTTTGGCCTATAGATGAACTCAGGGCTGGACTCTTGTCAATTGTGAGAAATTTCAGGCAGATATGACAATGTACACTAAAGTAACAACAACTTCTAAATGCTCAAAATGGCCGCAATGCCCACACTGTTAGACGAAAACTCAAGCTTTTAATAACTTTTCATCGTTAATACAGGGCTCCAGACTAACTTTTTTCTCTAGGAGCACAGGCCCCCAACTGAAAATTTTAGGGGCGCAACCAGAAAATTTAGGGGCACACACCGTAAATCAACATGCTAACCAAATATTCACATTTCTACTAATTTCCACTGTATTACTAATAAATACTTTGATAATAGATGCAGAAATTACAATGTGCTGTTTCAAATTCAGTGTCACTTTTGAAGATTCAACATAGAAGGCACTATTGCTGTCATGACAGTAAACAAAATATAAAAAAAATATACCAGCTCTAGTCTACAATTACAATGAATTCAACTTAAACTTAAACATGCATTGTTTAGGCTACTATCCTTAGGGTTGGGTACCTTCCGCATCTGAACCAATATCGGTACCGGTACCTGAAATTCAGTTCCAGTACCCAACGGTACCTATTTTTGGTACTTTCCCTCTGTAATCACAAAACAATTATTTCAGTTGTAAACATAAATCCAAACCTATTTATCCTATGTACTTAGAACGTTATGTTATTTTATTAGAATATGTTACACTCTAAAGAAATTAAACAAAAATAAAACCCTTCCCTCTCTCCTCCCAAACCTGTCCCTACAACCTATTAAATTGACTCTGTAACTTTTTTAGCCTGTTTTATTTTCATGACCGTTTTCAATTGCTCTTTTATGATTCATGAAAAGCACTTGAATTGCCTTGTTGCTGAAAGGTGCTGTAGAAATAAAGTTGCCTTGCCTTACAACCTCAGCCTGTCACTGTGCCTACTGCTTGTCTCAGAGGAAGTGTAACGTTAACAGCACCGCGAGCGAGGGCGTGGCCAGTGCGATATGGAGTAGCTGTGTTCCGAGGAGGCTCTGCTCGATTGTTATTTAATCATAAGTTTCCCACTGAGATAACACTTTAAATCTCAGCATAAAAGGATGACGAAGACAAGGAACAACAAAGGAGGGGAAAAGAATGACAAAATGCCCGATGAACTCGGTGTAACGGGTGAGACGGTCGGAGAATTAGCTACCAAGCTAAACAAAGCTAGCTTAGGCACAGCTTCCTCGTGCACAGAGTCAAATCCATCCACAGCAGACCTCATGAGTGCTAGTGATGGCGAACTGAAGCTTTCTGAAGCAGTGAAGCTTTCAAGCCAATTGTATCGAAAAAAGGTTCACTACTCGAAGCTTCAGAACTCTTTGAGGACATCTGGTGGTGAAGTTAGGGATAGCATTGTGTCAACCTGTTTCACAGTTATTAGCCATGAATGTCTTTAGAGTAAGCCCGACCCAACCCGAGCCTGTGCGCGTTGTGTCCAAGCCCGGGCCGACACATTAACTGGAATCATGAGCCCGATTTTAACCCGACACTTTTTTAATACGTCTGACGTTCTCATACAATTCAGAGTTGTTTGAACTGAAAATCTGAAATCTGTTTAAAATGATCTTAATGAATAATGCAACAAGGACGAAGCATGTAAACTGCGCTGTTTGTTTATTCAGAATGGAACGGATCGCAAATGGATCTGAATGAAGAAACGTAAAAAAAAAAAAACTCAATGTATTTCTCTGTGAGGGCTTGCCTCGCCCTCACGCTCGGAGAAGTAAGAGGACGTTGAAGGCTGACTATCATCTTTTCTGCCACGGCAAGCCTGCTTCATGTGTCTGTTCATCATCCAAGTCCCCGTTTTATTTGCTGTTGTAGGCGACAGCGTGCCGCACTTAATGCATTCAACAAAGCCGACACATATTGTCACTGCCCACGACTTGTTTAAAATGGTTCCATACCTCCGACTTTCCTCCAAACTTGCTCAAAGGTAATTCTCCTATTTCTGATTACAACATAGCTTTCTCCCCACCCAATTAGGCTATAGGCCTAGTAAAAAACACAAAAGCTTGATCAAGGGCCCGGCCTGGCCCGGCTCGGCCCAGGATAGTGGCGGAAAATAACGGCCCGGCCCGAAAGTCTGGCGTGTTCGGACTTGGGCAGAGAATCTAAACTCTACTTTAGAGTTGAAGATGAACACATTTTGAGTATGAATTCATTGATAAATAAATAATGACATAAATAACTAAGCCTATATGTGGGACCTTGCATAAATAAAAATGTAATTGCCTTCTCCGCCAAAAAAAAAAGAACTATAAAGTTAGGATTTTGGTTGTGAACTGTCTTGTGTTTGAAAACAAATACATCAATTTGGGAGGGAAATGAATGAAGAACACATTGCACACTCATTTCTGTGATTAAGTCTATGTAGCCTAGAGCAACATTGTCTCCTCAGCCAAATAGGTGAGATAGGCATGTGCAAGGCACTCTAAACTCTCTTTTATAAACTCTCTACTCACTATAAACTAGGCTACTCGCTATGAACTTTCTATTGGCTATACACTTTCTTACTGGCTATAATAATCTCTCTATTAACTAACTCTCCTGACTCTGTTGACTCTCTACTGCAACAACCCCAGCCCCGTGTCGCGCTGTTCGCGCAGCTTTTGAATTGAACTTCGAAGCAGTGACGTGGGTGTGTGTGAAACGAAGCTTCGGACGTCACTGGTCACGTGATTATCTCCAAACGAATCGAGCTCCGATACAAAGCTTCATTCCAAATTGGTTCATGTTTGCGGTACATGCCTCGAAGCAGAGGGTTCACGGGTAACATCACTAATGAGTGCCATCACCTCTTTGAACCAAAACGTGACGACCAAACTCACGGCCATCTCAGACACCATGGGCGCCATGCAAGCTACTATGGCTATTGTGACAGGGAAGGTACGTGACTTGGAGGAAGCCGTGAATGAACATGAGACTTTGTGTAAAAATCTGCAAGACGGTTTGAATGAACAACATAAGAAACTAGCGGACCTGGAATCCCGGTCAAGGCGCCAGAACGTCAGAATTATTGGTATCCCTGAAGGAGCAGAGAAGGGTAAACCAGTGGATTTCATAACCAAGCTGATTTCAGCTATACTCTGGGCTGAACACTTCACAAATCCGATGATGGTTGTGGACCGAGCACACCGCTCTCTGGGCCCGAGGTCGGCGGAAGGAGCTCGCCCACGGCTGTTCATCGTCAGACTCCACTACTGCCAGACCCAGGAGCTCATCCTCAAACTCGCCCCACAGAAATCTCCGCTACAATACAATGGGTCGAAGCTTTTCATCTTCCCGGACTTGACAGCGGAGGTTCTTAACCAACGTAGAGTGTTTGATGAAGTCGGCAAGACATGCAGGGCGGCCAACCTCCGCTACGGCTTTCTTCACGCGGCTAGATTCCGTGTGACCGTGGATGGTGTCACCAGGATCTTGGAACAACCCTGATGAAGCAGATCACTTTCTCCGTGATAGGTTGTCCGCCTCCTCGTCTTAAATCATCGGTCACCGGTAAATATTTTGGTCTTATCCAGCTCGGTCTATAATTGCACTTGACCGTAAAATGTGCTGTTCTTTGTTTCTGCCGCTAGGGGTCTCTCAACCAAAACAATGGACGGTAAAACTGGACTTTTGATGACGTTGGGAAGAAATTATGGGAGTTTTTAGTGTTAAACACCTTCGCTGCCGGTTAGAATGCATCAGCTCACGGACGAGTTTAGCCATTCAAGTTTATTCACGTTACGTTTAGTAACGTTTATTCATGTTATTGTAATAAAATAGTTGCAGTTTCCCCAACATAATTACGTTTTTCTTGATTAGATTTTTATTTGTAGCTGACCAGTTAGCTAGTGAGCCAGCAAGCTAACAGTAGCCAGCAGCTAAAACAAAATATTTCACATATCAATATCACCTTTTGGATGGTTTCAACACCGGGGCGGACGGGGTTTGTTGTAACGCTAGCTAGCTACTACTATTACTAAATGAGGCTGAGAGACGGGTGTGGCTGGGGATTGTCGGGGAAATCTCCGCGACAGCAACCCAGGACGTTTGATGCCTGTTGTGCAGCAGCAGAACTCTCCCAGCTGCCCGGAATTATCTCCCCTTCACTTTTCAGTAATCTTAACTTTTCGTTTTGGTGCTTAACCCACCTTTTGTCGGGTTAATTTAGCTAACCGTAAAGACAGCTAAACGCGAAGGGGGGAGAAATTCGGCACATAGCTACACCGGTTGCGCTACGGAGATGTAGCTATAGCTACTGCTATGGATGTTGCCGCTGTTGTGACTCGGTGCTGGGTCTGATATAGTCTGTTTCCCGACGTTTAATTAAACTGACGTTAGCGTCGTAATCACTAGGCACTGGAGATAAATTCTGGCCGGCGGTTGCTGTGATGAAAGTAGCTGGCTGATAGCTGACTTGGGGCTAACGGTAACTAGCTAGCTATATGTCCCGGGGCTGTTGTCAGCTGTCATCCCGAATGAGTCTCTCTGCGCCATGGGAGTGAGACAGACAGACCGGGGTGTGCTACTTTGGCTAAATTAGCATTAGATTAATCGTCTATCTATACAGCTAACGTTAACGTTACTAGTGAAGTTATTCGTGGGTTAGCTCAGTCCTGTTAGCTGTGGTTGAAACAGTCATATAAAAATAACTTTATTAGCGTGTTGAACGATTTTGTAACCTCATAATGTTACCCACAAAGCTTTAGCATCAACGTTAGCACATTGTAGTAACGTCAAGCCGGTATCAATATTGAACTTTCAAAATAGATAAGGTCTCTGTTGTATTACTGTGATAAAAAGTGAGATGTAATTAATCACAAAATGATGCTGTATGGCAAAAAAAGCAGTATTATGGTTACAAGTATTTTTTTTCTGTGACATTGTATGATTTACAATTACTCCTGAACGTATCATCATGGTGCCAGTGTTCTGACGGAAGTAAGAGTAACTGGAGGGTGAAAGGTATATGACGCCACTGACGGAAGACTAAAGGAAACGTGCCGTGTCTGAAAATAAAATAACAGATTTCTCTGGGTTTGACATTTGGTGGAAACATTTGGGATAGTGTAAGAACACAACTCATAAAAATATATAACATAGGTATGGTCATTTTTAGACATTTTAAAGCAGAAATGTTACATATTGTACCTTTTAAGGGATGAAAATGTATTTTCAATAGAGACTTTCGAGCGGAGCCGGGGAGGGAAAGGAGCGATGCCTACGCACCAATGGACATTAGGGAAGTTTGAAACGGGTTTCAGTTGGGGAAGCCTGTCAAGTTTAAAGGGGTGGGGGGTTGAGGTGTTCAGGGCGTTCAAACTGTTCATGTTTTATGTTGGTGGTATAATGGACATATGTCATGTTAGGATGTTGAGAGAGAGTAAGCATGTTGATGAGGTTATAAATGGCACATAATATTAGCAGCAAGTCACACTGTGGCACAGTTAAGATATTAAGCTGGAATGTAAAAGGCCTGGGTAATCCGGTGAAGAGGGCTAAGGTTCTTACTCATCTTAAATCATTGAACCCTGATGTTGTTTTATTACAAGAGACTCATGCCAAACGCTCAGTCCAGATGGTGCTACGTGCCAGCTGGCTGGGCCAGGTGTATCAGGCTAATTTTGGAGCTAAGGCCAGAGGAGTGGCGATTTTGTTTAGGAAGAACATACCTTTTATTCAGAATAAGACAATAGCAGACCCCAATGGCCGATTTCTAGTTGTGTCTGGCTGCCTGTGCTCCACTCCAGTGACTTCTGTGAATATATATGGTCCAAATTTTGATTGCCCAGAGTTCTTTAGAGATGTATTCAACTCTATCCCAAATATAGACCAAACAAATGTCATAGTTGGGGGGATATGAACTGTGTTCTCGATGTGAGATTGGATAAAAAAATTAGAAAATCTTTGCAACAATCAAAATCAGGACAGTGTTTAAATACAGTCCTCAAAAACTTAAACATTGTGGATATATGGAGATTGATATTCTCGCATTGATTATTTCTTTCTCGACTCTAAACTTATTCCAGCGGTGGTCGATGTCACCTATCACCCCATATTAGTTTCAGATCATAGCCCTGTTTCCTTAATCTTGAAAGTGGCAAATTTGAGCACAAGAGGCTGCACAAATTGGCGCTTCGATGCTGCCCTATTTCACAAATGTGAAATAAGGTAATAAAATGATAAGGGGGGTGTTGATGATTCGGTCTTTTGGGAAAGTTTAAAAGCAGTCATGAAAGGACATATTATTTCATATACATCATGGAAAAGTAAAAAGCAGGATGCAGCTTTGAAAGATATGGATGCTGAACTATGCCGGCTAGAACAGTCCTACCAGTCTACTCCAACAACAAGCACCATGGGTGAGATCACCAAGTTGAAGTGTGAGTACAACACCATACTTTCTAAGCGTGTGTGTTCTCAAATGACGAGCTCAAGACAGAGACTATTTGAGTTAGGCGATAAGCCACATAGGCTGCTGGCGAGGCAACATTCTATCACAGCATCACAGGCTATACTCCAAATAAAGAACAAAAGAGGACAGACTGTTACAGATCAGCAGGGAATAAATAAATGTTTTGAGGATTTTTACCATGATCTGTATAGCTCAAACAATTCTACTAGTAATGACGAGATTAAGGAGTTCCTGGAAAAGTGTGATGTCTAGATTAATAAATGACATCTTGATGTTTGAAAGTCTAGGTTTTGACATCAATGTAGATATAAATGTAATACAAAATTTCAGAGAAAATATTTTCAAATGTTGCACTGGTCATACAGAACGAAATATTCTGTAACGAGATGTTGTCTTGCTTTAATCAAATCAGTAGGCTATATAAGGGTAGTAGGATAGGCTACGATAACAACGTGAGTCGGTCGGTCCAACATCAGATAGGCTGTATAGGCTCTTTACAGCTACACAGACAGCCCACTTACCCATTTTTCAGAGTTTGAATCTGTCGGCACTATGTCCCGAGATCAGCCCTCCCTGTATCTAGCAGCAGGAGCAGCGCCGCATCAGACTAGTTTCTGGTGTGTAGGACACAGAAAAATCCACGCAGCTGACACGCAGCTGAGACGCAACAGAAACGCCACGCTCGCGAGACGCGTGCAGTGTGTAACCGGCCTAACTGACTCACTATATCAGCGCAATATTGCTCTACTGCTGAAAAAGGACCAGGGGCCTCATGTATAAACGTTGCGTACGCACGAAAAGCTTGCGTACGCTGGTTTTCACGGACACTTCGTGATGTATAAAAAATTAACTTGACGTGAGAATGTGCGGGCCGTCACGCAAACTGTTGAGCAGTCGTGAGAATGTGCGGGCCACCCGCAAAGTCTTTTCTGGCTCTGTAACGTGGCGAATTCTAACTGAAAAGTGCCGAAAATCACTAAACATTACAAAATAAAGTTTCCACTACAGTTACTGGCATACGTCTGTAACGTTGTCTATGAAAAAAAAAAAATTATATCTGCTGATACTCCATAAAAGTTTGATCATTTATGTGGACAATGTTTCACATCTTTCACACAATTGTTTAATTCGCAGGTTACGTAATATCTGTTAAACATGAGGACAGAAAATGATTGATAAATCCACTTAGAAAATACTTTCAGTCATCCTCTGTATTTCCCATAGATGAAATATCTTACTCGCGGAAAATTACACGGAAAATGCAGTAGTGTCTAGAGTCTTTAGTTGCTGAGGCTCAGACATCCAAGTCGCACAGGAGGCGGGACGGACAGATGCATCTCCCCAGGAACAAACGCTGTGTCGGGGGGACTAACTCATGTGATGCGTCATTAATCCCGTGGATGATTTGTAGGCTATATTGAACAATGGGCCGTCTTGACTGTCTTAATTCTGCACATATTTCGGTTACTGTAGTCCTATTTACTATTTCATTATTTCTTTTCTTCATTCTTTTCTTTTCTTCATTTTCACAGTGGATCTGTGCGCACTGTCCCCTGCCGTGGAGACGCTGGCCTCACTAACATCTCCTCCTCTGAGTCAGGTCTCCCTCGCGCTGGACTCAGTTTCACTGAGCTACTAACACTTAATAAATAAAATAAATGGCATTACATCAGTGAGTTCAAACTGCTTATTATGCGTAATTTGGACTGACACTGAGATGTATGTTGTTCTGTAACTGGTGTGGCGCTGCCACTATTCTCTTGCTTTCCACTTAAACTTCCTAAACTTTATTTTTTTATTATTCTGCCATGGTTCGGTGCATTCACCGCCCAGTCACCATTTGCCATTCTGGCATTTTCTTTTATTGCTTATCCAAGATGACAAACCTCCAAACGGATCATTTTTTCTCGCCTCCACCTCCGCGATCAGCACCTCAACCTCAGTCAGTGAAGTTTTTTTTTTTTTTTTTTTTTTTTTCGTCTGCAGCGGGATAACCCATTGTGATTGGACAAAGAATGACGTCGGGGACGCATTTATAGTAATTTCCATATTCATTTATGGAAGGAGGCAAGGCGGGGTCAGTCACTCATTCATGTGCGCTCAATTTCACATGGATTGTCATGTATAAAGGAAAGGTGTGCAGGACCTGCCGTACGACCGGTTTTATACATGTGAATATTTCTGTGCGTAGGTACTTTTCAAGTTTTGGCCATACGCCATCTTCTGGTATGAAAGCTGCGCAGTCTTTTATACATGAGGCCCCAGGACCCCACGACCTGTGTCTCTTCTCCCGGTGGAAACTAAACTATTAAGCAAAATTCTAGCTAACCGTCTCAATAGTCATATCTCCAGAATCATTCACCCAGATCAGACAGGGTTTATCCCTAATCGACATATATACTTTAACATGAGAAGACTATTTAACATATTATATAGTCCTCTTCGTGACACGGAAGATAGGTTATAATATCCCTCGACGCCGAAAAGGTTTTTGACCAGGTAGAGTGGCCATATATGCTGTCTGTATTGGCAAGATTTGGATTTGGCAAATCTTTCATTAATTGGATCAAGATATTAAACAAGGAACCCAAGGCCTCTGTAGTCACAAACCTAAATAAATCTGGTCATTTTCGGCTATATAGAGGGACATGCCAAGGTGATCCTTTGTCTCCATTTATCTTTGCCCTTGCTTTGGAACCTTTAGCCTCCTGTATACGCTCTAACCCCGAAATACACCCTATAACACATCTAGGAATTTGTCATAAGATCTCGGCCTATGCTGATGACGTTATATTATTTATTTCAGACCCCAAAGCCTCTATATCTCCACTGCTGCAGCTAATAAATAAATTTGGCTCATTCTCAGGATACAAGATAAATTGGGGGAAAAGTGAACTAATGCCTTTGTCAAATTTAGTAGATATGACATTCCTCAAGACAACTCCATTTAGAATTGTATCAGATAAGTTCACAAGTCTGGGTATTATAGTCACAAGGAAGTTGAGTCAGCTACTACGACATAACTGGGATGAGAAAATTAATCAGTTGGAGAGGAATCTACAGTTCTGGAACACCTTACCTAAATCAATGGTAGGGCATATTAACTGCATCAAAATGGTGGTCTTGCCTAGGTTCCTTTTATATATTTCAATCAATCCCAAGGGAGAGGGGCATTATCACTTTGAGGAATGTTTATATTGAGGGTCACTTCGCCTCCTTTCAGCAGTTACAGCGGGCATTCCAGCTCCCAGCTTCCCATTTTTTTTGTTTCCTACAGTTGAGACATTTTGTGAGGACTCATGTTCCACAATACAAATGTTAACCTCAGCATGTAGCATTAGATAGTTTTTTTCAAATCAAACCTTATACGAGAGGGGCTATATCTAAACTCTATGGAATCATACAGAATGTGAATAATACATTGTCAGACCCATTTAAAGAGGCTTGGGGGAGAGAACTGGATAAATCTGGAAAGACTGGAAATCTCTGATGAGATGTGGGAGAATTGTATTAAGAACATCCATAATAGCTCAATCAATGATATAACAACATAACTTGATACAATTCAAGGTAGTACATAGACTACACTATTCTCCCTCCAGATTGCAGAAAATATTTCCGGAGGTGTCATCCCAATGTATTAAGTGAAGAAGGAACACTATCCCACTTCTATCATGTCATAAGTTACAATCATTCTGGGGCTCCTTGTTTGAGTTTTTCACTAAGGCCTTTAATCATCCATGTAATCCAGACCCACTCACCATATTGTTCGGAGTGGCCAATCCAGATAGTGTGAAGAGTAGTGGTGAAGCCAAGGCTATTTCCCTTTCAACATTGTTAGCCAGAAAGCTGATTTTACAAACTTGGAAATCTGAAAGGTCTCCTACACTTGAAATGCGGTTGAGAGAGCTGGGAAATGTCTTGAGGTGTAGACACATATAGCCAACGGGCGACCATTGCCAGAAAACCCCGTCGATATGATCAGTCCCCCGAGGTCCAAAAAACTGCCACAGAACAGACCAAAAAGACGAGAGGAGACGAGACGTAATACATCTCTATAACAGCAGGCAGCGCTAATCTGTAATGTTGCCCAAGAAATGAAAACCGGCAGCTGATTGGACGAACGCGTCACATGGGTTTGTTGAGGAGTTTGTTAAAGTACAACGTGGAAATGGCCAAAATCACACTAATTTCAAACTTTCAATTCAAAATGGCAGACTTCCTGTTGGGTTAAGGGTATGGCTCCAATGACCTTTTTTGTACATCTTGACATGCTACATATGTGTACCAAGTTTCGTTAGTCTACGTTAAATGTACTGCAGGGGCTCAAATTTTTAAAGTTTTGTAGGGGGACTAGCGAGCCATTTTTGTGCGCCTATTCCCGAAACCCTTATAATACGTAAATTTTAACCAGGCTTGATGCGACCGCCAATTTTGGTGAGTTTTTGAGTATGTTAAGCCCCTCAAAAAGCCGATTAATTTGCCGGGTAAAGAATAATAATTCCTTCAGTTTCAATAGGGCCTTTGCCGCTTTTGGCCCTCTGGCCCTAATTAAAGCTGCAAGCAGCGTTGGACGCGCCCTCGCGCCCTAGTAAGCTTTATTTATCTGTCCTTACTGTACAATGACAGATTCAAGTAGCTACGAAACATTAGTTCTGCTGGTATACAGATGGACTGAAGTATGTGACAAGTTAGCTGTTCACTGAATATGATGTGCAAGCCTCGCCCATTTCGAGAATTTAAGGTAATTGTTATGGTTGACCCAGGTGATCTCTGAATTGTCATGATATACCCATGTAGACTGTCTTGAATTTCCAAAAGGAGGGTTGAACCCTGATCAGACAAACCTAGCCCAACCCTGGTAGGTGGTGTGAAAGAGCTATTCATCTTTCCCACACTGGGTGTTAGATACTACACATCTGCCTCCTTTCTGAAATTTGAATTTTGAATTCAGACCTAAAGAATTTGAGTTTTCAATTTAAATAAATCTTCATATATTTTAATTCTGTTAATGTCTTTTCATTTATTTTATTGACACAGTTAGGAAAAGCTTTGTTAAATTAAGTAAATTTTACTTTTCTGTATTGTTTTTATACTGTAAGATTACATTTGGACCACCAACAATGTACTATGGCCACCAAGTTTAGGGGCTTGGTGACTCTGGGGCCATTGCTTCAAAAATATTACCTTTACCTGATCAAGTGTTGATTCTATTTCTCACTCTGCCTCACCTCCTCCAGGATGTCAAGTACATCCAGACAGACGGGTATCGTGCTCCAGAGGCTGAGCTTCAGAACAGCCTCGCTCAGGCCGGGGTGGAGGGGGACTCAAGCTGCACAACCGCTGTGGACATGTGGAGCCTGGGCATCATCCTGTTGGAGATGTTCTCAGGAATCAAGCTCAAAGACACCGTCCGCTCGCAGGAGTGGAAGGTATGACAAAGCTCTACTCAGGGTGGATTGTTGATAATGATTTAGTAGAATCAGACCATTTTAAAATGTGTAAATGTTTTTTAACATGTAAAATGTCTTTACCATCCCTTGCACAATTATTAATTATTAGAGTACCAAATGGATGTATAATAAGAACTGGAAACAGTGTTCAAGGCAGAGCCCTGTTTAGTCCTATGAGAGTTCTTCAATGGCGCATGAAGCCTTCATGGAGCCAAACATTACCCAGATTATTGGCTCTGCTTCCCCACTGTGCGACCTATACAGCATGCACACTAGAGACCTCCGATGGCCAATGATTAAATGATTTAATCGTGCAGCTCTTCCATACTTTCCAAATGTTATCGTCATGTTATAACCAGGCTTGATGCAACCGCCAATTTTGGTGAGTTTTTGAGTATGTTAAGCAAACACACACGCCTATTAACTCGATAATTATGCCGTAAAGTAGGCTTTCAACTCAGGACAGCGCCACTTCTCGTAACGGTAGGAGGCAAACATCAGTAAATATTGTGTCTGTGGTACAATCCCATTGCAAATATCCCATTAACATTGATTAAGTAAAAGGGCCAAAACTGGTCTACGTTGACTAGCGCTCCCTAATGGCCGATCTTTACCAAATTTGGTACAGAGCCTCATGGCAGTGTGCTGAACAAGCATCACTTTTACTGTTCACTGTTGCAGAGATATTGCAATTGCAAATTTTCCATTGAAATGCATTGAGTTATTGGCCAAAACAAATAAACATTGATTATAGCGCCCCCTAAAGGCCGATCTTCGCCAAATTTGGTACAAAGCATCGTAGTGCAAGGGTCCCAAGTTCTTTGCTGATAACATTTAATTTGGCCGAGATATGATATATGTGTGTGGTAGCTAGCTAGGAAAAATTGTTTGGTCGTCAAATGTGCATAGTTTAACGTAGCAATACAAGTAACTTTTGGTCAGGGCCATCTGGAGATGCTATGTACCAGGTTTCGTGCAGATCGGTCGCACGGTCTAGGACGAGTTTGAAAAAGTTGGTTTTAGACATTGCGCGATATTGCGAAAACAGTTTTCAGCAGAAATGTGTGTGGCCTATATCACGTGATTCAGCTTGATTCAAGGAACATGTGGATGTAAGAATTTCTAATGTGCGACGTGTAATGTGGGAGTTAAAGGCAGAAAACCATTATAGCGCCACCTAGTGGTCCACGTGTAATTTTTGGTAGATGTGATCCATCACCCATTGTCCATCTACCCTGTAAATTTAAAGTTGTTCACATTAGTGTAAGTGGTGAATCTAGACTTGGGTCCTATAGGCCACGCCAACGTTGACCCCTAAGTACCCCACTCTAGGGTTGGCCTCAGGAGTGGCCCTAGATGGTACTTATCAAATTTTGTATAAATCGGATGAGCCGTTCATGAGATATAAACTTTTTGTACTTGTAGCGCCCCCTAGTGACCAATTTTTGTAAAACGCGTGGGGGACCTCTAGAGGGTCATGGCAAACAAGAATCTAAAGTTTGGCGTTAAAAGCATTTATTTTGGCCGAGAAATGGCAAAGTTGGTGTTTTCATAGTGATTTCATAGCCTTGCTACCGCGGTTTCTTGCATCCTCGGGCTTGGACCCCTAATAATATGATGGAGATGGAAAGTAATCATTAGAAAAACAATAGGGTTCCACAGCCCTGCTGTGCAAACGGCATAGCCTTGCTACCGCCGGGTTCTTCCTGACTCAGGCTTGAACCCCTAATGATGATGATTAATAATAATCCTTAGAAAAACAATAGGGTTCCACAGCTCCGCTGGAGATGTGTACCGCGTTGTCTTGCATACACGGTTTCTATGCCCCCTCGGGCTTGGACCCCTAAAAATCCATAGAAAAACAATAGGGTTCCACAGCCCTGCTGTGCGAACCGCGTAGCCTTGCTTTGGTAAAAATCGGATGAGCTGTTCATGAGATATAAACGTTTTGTACTTGTAGCGTCCCTTAGTGACCAATTTTCGTAAAACGCATGAGGGACCTTCAGAGGGTCATGTCAAACAAGAATCTAAAGTTTGGCGTTGATAGCATTTATTTTGGCTGAGATATGGCAAAGCAGGTGTTTTCATAGTTAGCTACACAAATTTGGTTGTGCGTAATTTGCAAAATTTTTATCATATCAAAATTCTTTTTATTAACTTTTTGTCAGGTTGGTCTGGAGATGCTACGGTCCAAGTTTCATGCAGATCTGTTGCACAGTCTAGGAGGAGATCGAAAAAGTAGGTTTTTGATAAATCGTGACTTTTCACTTATAAAAGTCTTGGCGGAAATGGGCATGGCCTATATCACGTGATTCAGTTTGATCCAGGGAACACGTAGATGTATGGTTTTTGAATGTCCGGTGTACGGTGTGGGAGTTATAGGGCCAAACGCGTTATTTCTGCCATAGCACCAACTAGTGGTGGAAGTGGATCAATTGTTGCGCCTGAGGTCCTTGCGGAGTTTTGGACCAGTCCTGAAAATGGCAACCCCCCACCATGTACGGTTTAGGCTGTAGTTGGAGTTTTAGGCGGAGAAGAATAATAATGTGATGATGATCAATATGATCAATATGATTAATCCTTAGAAAAACAATAGGGTTCCACAGTCCTGCTGTGCGAACAGCATAGCTCTTGCTACCGCCGGTTCTTGCAGACTCGGGCTTGGACCCCTAATTATGGAGGAAAATAATCCTTAGAAAAACAATAGGGTTCCACAGTCCTGCTGTGCGAACGGCGTAGCTCTTGCTACTGCCGGTTCTTGCAGACTCGGGCTTGGACCCCTAATAATCTTTAGAAAAACAATAGGGTTCCACAGCTCTGCTGGAGATGTGTACCGCGTTGCCTTGCATACGTGGTTCCCATGCCCCCCTCGGGCTTGGACCCCTAATGAACAATAATAATAATCTGTAGAAAAACAATAGGGTTCCACAGCTCCGCTGGAGATTTGTACCACGTTGCCTTGTATACACGGTTCCCATGCATACACGGTTCCCATGCCCCCTCGGACTTGGACCCCTAATAATTAATAATAATAATCCATCGAAAAACAATAGGGTTCCACAGCCCTGCTGTGTGAACCGCAAAGCCTTGCTACCGCGGTTTCTTCCATCCTTGGGCTTGGATCCCTAATAATATGATGGAGATGGAAATGAATCCTTAGAAAAACAATAGGGTTCCACAGCCCTGCTGTGCGAACGGCGTAGCCTTGCTACCGCCGGGTTCTTCCAGACTCAGGCTTGAACCTCTAATGATGATGATTAATAATAATCCTTAGAAAAACAATAGGGTTCCACAGCTCCGGTGGAGATGTGTACCGCGTTGCCTTGCATAGCTGGTTCCTATGCCCCTTTGGGCTTGGACCCCTAAAAATCCATAGAAAAACAATAGGGTTCCACAGCCCTGCTGGGCGAACGGCGTAGCCTTGCTACTTTCGGGTTCTTCCAGACTCAGGCTTGGACCCCTAATAATCCTTAGGATTACAATAGGGTTCCACAGCCCTGCTGTGCGAACGGTGTAGCTTTGCTACCGCCAGTTCTTCCAGACTCGGGCTTGGACTAATAATAATTTAATTTATACCAACATTTAGGGTACACCACCAAGATTTTTTTTGTACGTCTCAAAATGTTTCTTATGCCCACCAATTTAGTTAGTCTACGTGAAACTTGAACTAACAAAACAGTGGACTTCAAGTTGATTGTTTGACTCTTTGGAAATAAATAAAAATACTCACATATAGTCACATATATTTGATGATTAAAAGAAGAAGAATTAATTCGAGCAATTGGTGGACTTGTGATTTCTGACATAGACAATGTGATTTTGTTTTTGCTATTTTGAAAAATGTTTACATGTTTAAAAAGGTAATTAACAAAGTTAGAGGAAGGCTATTTGTATTTATATTAAAAAAACAATAAATATACATTATAGGACTATATTAAATGAATAAAGGAAGTTGGTCGAAGTTTCACAAGTTTTTAATAAACTGTTATGAGGAAGGAAAAGTCAAATAGAGCAGAACCTTAGTTGCAAAAGAAAGATAGTATCTTTCAATCTGGTTTCCTCCTCTTTAGGATAACAGTACTGCCATTGTAGACCATATTTTTGCCAGCAACAGTGTGGTGTGCCCTGCAATCCCTGTCTATCACCTCAGAGACCTTATCAAAAGGTAAGTTGTCACACATATAGCTATTAATTCAGACTGCTTCTCAATGACCTCTATGCTATTTACTATACTGTGTATTGACCTGCTTACCTGTGTAAGCAAAGGAATATTGTCTATCGTAATTTTGTTACACTGGACTTTTCTTACTTTGTGTAGCATGCTTCTCAATGACCCAAAGCAAAGATGCACTGCTGAAACTGCCCTGCTGAGCCCATTCTTCAGTATTCCCTTTGGTATGTGTCAATATTTGAGACGTCCTCCAAGATTAATACATCTCTGAGTGAACCATATTTACTGTTTTGTGTGTGTGTGTGTGTGTGTGTGTGTGTGTGTGTGTGTGTGTGTGTGTGTGTGTGTGTGTGTATGTGCGCACGCGCGTGTGTGCGTATGTACGTGCGCATGCCTGTGTAAGCTCCTCGCATTGAGGACTTGGTTCTGCTTCCCACGCCTGTCCTGCGTCTGCTTAACCTGATTGATGACAGCCATCTGCACAATGAAGAAGAGTATGAAGGTACAACACCATATATTTTTTCTGTCCTTAAATTATGAATGACTTATGAATGTCTGTCATTGTTTCTCCCAGACATCCTGGAGGACATGAAAGAGGAGTGCCAGAAGTATGGCTCAGTGGTTTCTCTGCTCATCCCCAAGGAGAACCCAGGGAAAGGACAGGTTAGACTGTTATTCTATAAACCCACAATCTTTAAAAAAATCATTTCAATTAAACAAAAACTTATGGAGTTATAAGAGTAAGAAATGCCATTTATTTCACAGCTATTTTTTATCACAGAGAACCCTACATTGTGTTTAAGATGTGCAAACTTCCTTAGGTCGTAGCACACCAAACTTTATGAAGACTTTATGAAGAAGGGGCCAATATACTCTTTTTTTTAGTTCAAGTGGTATATAAAGATATAGATGATTTTAGCATTTATTCTGTTAATGGACTTGAGTAAGATAAGTACCCTTACTACACTGGTACAGTGGTCTCTCCTTTAACTAGTCTACTGTATATCGGCAACGTTTTATTTACGGGATTGTTTCGGTGCCACCGGAGGTTCCGCCGGATGTCCCTCATTTTCAGCCAGATGTCCCTCACCTTCCGCTTTCTTTGTGTTGGCATTCTAAATTCCGGTCATCCTCCGAGCTAGAACTGACAATCAAATTAAATCAAATTATATTTATCTTTTTTTGAGTAAAATACTCATCGCAAGCTCGAAAAGCCATTTTAATTCCAGAGGTTGCCTCGCTACGTACACGTTCCACTAAAACAAGTTCATTCCCGAGGCTATTTTGCCCTGTGCCACCCAAGGCAATTGTGATTGGTTTAAAGAAATACAAATAAAGCAGAGCACATTTTTCTCCTATGCTGGAATGTTGTGTGGACTAGTCAGAGCTTCCTCCGCAGCATTGTGGAGGTAGGTCTGGCAATGCGAGACTACTCCTTTACTCACCCCCAATGTCTACTGTGTGCAGCAGCTGCATGGCTGTCCACTCTGGTGCAGGAGATGATCCACTGCCATTCACTTATGAGTGTATATAAATGCTTTTCATTTTCTCATTTGTATAATTGTAATTGTCTTAAAATTAGTTTTTAGTGATACTATTCATGTTATGTGTCTCAACATATAAACAATGTATTTTTGTTTGTAGCAAGTGAGAGAGAGAGAAGAATGCTTGTTAAACAACAAAACATTAGACAAGTAGACATCCGAGGTTAGCACACGTTCAGTCATTTACCTATTAATTCCTCAACATGTCCTGTGTGTTTCCATCAGGTTTTTGTAGAGTATGCCAACTCCAGTGACTCCAAAGAGGCTCAGAGGCTGCTGACCGGCCGCACCTTTGATGGGAAGTTTGTTGTGGCTACCTTCTACCCTCTCAGCGCCTACAAAAGAGGTTACTTGTACCAGACTGTGCAGTGAAGTCCTACAGCTCAATTTACACTTCTCCACTGTTTGCAAGAAAAACACAACTCAATAGGCTACCACATGGGAGAAGTAATTTATCCCTTTGAAAATAACTACAGCCAACCCAAAGTTATGAGTGGTTGCCCTGCAGTTTGAGTTCAAATGATTCCGTTATTAATGAGCGTAGTTAAAAGTTCTGCCTATCATTCATGTGTTTTTTTTTGTTTTTGTTTTTTTTACAGTAAATCTGTGTTCCATGCAGAGTGTAAATTGAACTCAGCTATGAGAATTGTACAGCAACACTTTATTTCTTCTTTCTCCAGTCTGCACTACTGTTGTCAGTGCACATCCATCTAGTTCTTATAAGTTACCTGCACCAATCTCATTTATTGACTCTGTGGTCTGGATACAGCAGTTCCTTCCATTTCACTCTCATTCATTCATAGAAATTACCATAATAAAAGAATGTGTAATTAAGACAAGTACAATCTTCTCTAGAGATGCACCGATTACAATTTTCTAGGCCAATTCTGATTTCCGATTTTTCATTGAGTTTGACCAGCCAATACCAATTTTAGCTGATTACGATTTCTTTTTTTCTAACCACTTTACAGCACACACAAATACTAATTTTCTGTCTTTAATTTAATAGAAAATTTTACATTTTGCATAGAACATAGAACATTTTTTGAATAGATAATTGATCGCTATAAAATAGAACTATAATTACTCCTGGTGTGGGAAATTAACACACATCTAAAGTCCAATGTTATGGAAGAACCATTTCCTTCTTTTCACATCCAATATCCAACAAACTAAACTTCTGTATGTATGAAAACAGGTAATGGCAATAAAATAATATATAAATAACAAATAAAAATAAAATAAATATAGCCTTAATACAGTTTAAAGATATTTCTCAAAACACACACACAGGCCTGTTTGAACGACAACAGTAACGTTACCTGAAAACAGCGTGTAGTTCCTTTTTTAGCAAGTTTGCTTTATGTGTCATTGTGCATAAATATGAACACTACTATTGCTGTCAACAGGCTTATCTGCTAACGTTAGCTACCGACGGTTACCTCGGAACAATCCAGCAAATTGACGGTATCCTAGAGTGCCGTTACCTGAAACAGATGATTTAACGTCACCCGCTCATTTTACACACAGTTTAGCAACAAAACTAAACGCTGAGGGAAGATTACTACGTTTTTAATGTTGGTTTTGAGAGGTATGCATCCCCACTAACCTGGAAAGCGTTTTAAACAGTAACGTTAATACAGCAGCCAGCGGGGAGTCAAGACCACACCGTTCGCTAACGTTAGCTTCTTGTCTCATCTGGGGTCTGAGAAACAGTAAATTTATCAAAGTCAGTGTGCCCAACGCTATTTTCGCTATGTAGCTGTTATATTTCACGGGACCGCCTGAGTGCGGTTTTCATGTACCAGTTTTTCAGCCTCAGAAGGGAGAGAGAGAGCGGCTGACTGTTCACCTGAGATCAGTAGAGCAGACGGCTCTGCAGAGCCGTGTATAATTGCGACTTTATGACATTTCATAAACAGCTGAATGAGCGGCACTGCGCCGCTGCTACATGCATATAGTGGAAACCCTGCATGTGCACATGTGATGCTGATGTTGCGTGATGTAAATCATGCGGCTCCCGAGTGAATTTGACCGGCATAAAATCAGCATTATGTCAGACTGACCGGCAGGTCGCCAGTAATGGCTGATGACGTGAAAATCGGCCAATTCCGGTCACCGGCCGGTCAATCGGTGCATCTCTAATATTCTCTGAGGTGGGTGAACAGAACAAAAGCCTTTGTCAGAAGAGGAAGTGTAAATTCAGACACTGATTAGAAACATGTAGCAGGAAACACTGATCTCTTAGTAGTATGAATGTGAATATCTGTCAACCTGTTAAATAAATAATTGGAATGTCTGTCAACTTGTTGAAAAATAATAATACTTACTAATAATAATCCTTATCATATTATTATTTGTTATGTTCAACGTTTATTGAGAGAAAATGGTTTTGTACATGGGATATACAGGTATCCTCTGCTGGCTCCTTAGGCAGTTTTTAAGGAGAAATAGTTTGGATTGACCCCACAACCAGTAGTTTTCGCTCACTCACTGCCATTGTCTGAGCTAGCCAAGGGCCCCTAGTGCCCTGTCCTGTAGCCTAATGCTTTGTAGGTTTTTAATATCAAAGGTCTACATAATCATAGAATATTTTCATCATCATTTGACTATGCTCCCATTCATGAGGACATACAGTGAGTTCTGTGTTTTGACTGCAATGAAAAGGACATATGAACAAGTGAATATTTTTGAGTAGAACTGAAAATGATTGGGGATTCTTCTGGCTTGCACAGTGAGAAAACGACTGTCGTATAAATCAAATCTGAATTGTCCAAAACCTTTTTTTAATTAGAAAATGAGTGTATGAACAAAAGTAACAGAAGAAAAAAAATTCTTCTAACTTACTAAAGCAAAGTACGCTTTAATTTGACCTTGGTTTAATTGGAATTGTAGATCAGATATACAGATATAAGCAGTAGTTTAAAGTGTAACATTTGTGGTGTCTTCAACATTTTGCTAATGGCTTAGATTGTTGTTGTTGCTTTCACCAAAGTTGGACATTTTGAAATCCTCCACATAGTGGATTTAAAGAATGTGTAAAGAAGTTTTACTTAGGGCTGCGCGATATGACGATATATATTGTGAAAAAGATAGAAACATGTCTATCATATGTATTTTTCTATATTGTTTCTATCACAATGTTGAAAAACCTACAGCCAAATTGCATTATGGCAATATTTAAATAATTTGGCTAGTGCTTTACGTTCTGATCCTTAACGTTATGTATATATATATATACACAGCATTATAAAAACATAGGCTTTACCATATGGTAATTTCATATAGACTATTCATTTATTGAAATACCAGAAAACATGGTATATTGTGATATATAACATTATCAAATATTGCGATATAAAATTACCTATATTAGGATAGAAGATTTTGACCATATCGCCCAGCCCTTGTTTTACTAATGTTCTATTATGTTCTAGGAAGAAGCATGATTATGTCGGATAGCAGTGACAAAGAGACAGTAAGCTTGGTATTTTTGTAAGTGGAATGTACTTGTGGAAATAGTTTTGTTCTCTTTGTTTTCATTCTCTTGGTTCTACTTTGTAATAACAGTGGATATGTACTACCCATCAAGTCCACTCTGTCACACTGACAGGTTAGATTTTTTCTACACAACTGCCCTGTGATATTTAAGCTAGCTAACTAACCAAAATACTGGTATAACAAGAATTTGTGCTACAGCTGCATGTGTCTATTCCTTGAGTAGCCCAAGCCATTGCAGATGCCTTAGAGAATTATTCGCTTCCAGCAGAACCCAGTAATAAAGCCAGACTCTTAGACAGCAAAATCAAGCAGTCATCTATTTAAGGGGATATTTCACCATTGGAAAGATTAATATATCTTTAAATTGTGTCACTTATGTAGTAAAAATGTGTTTTTTTTTTTTTTTTTTTTTAGAACTTGGTGGCTTCTAGGCCAAGAAAAGCCAGAATATTTGTTTTTGGCTCATGTGGATGAAAGACACCAAATCCCAGAATGCACTTGCTTCGCTGCTTTAGCGTCTACTCCCAAGCCACGCCTACCGTTTACAGACAGAAAGACAGTGAGACGATCAACTCAACAAGTGTGTTTTATTGGCATTTCAACCATACACACGAAACAACGTTTCACCATTGCTCTAGTGGTGTTACATATTTAAAATATATAAAAACGACCTTATATAAAAACGACATACAGGCTACATTATATGCTTCGTAAAGTTTAGCTAACACATAGCTACTAGCATTAGCGCTTCATGGGCTGTGGTATAAACACAGCCGTAAATTTGCGTGGGATGTAGAATGGTCAGCATTTAACAGTCACAAACGCCACCAGCAGTTAGCAGTTAGTTGGATACAAGCACCCCGTTTCTGCAACAGGCAGTCCATGTTAACATAGCACACCTCGACTAGTCTTACCCGGTGACAGAGCAGCAGGCTGGATAGTCCGGTACAGCAATATTTCCACAACAACAAACAGTTGTGTTTGATGATGCATTAGGGCTGCACAATTTGGAGAACAAGTCATATTGGGATTGCGATTTAAAATACTTCGATTGCGACATAATAGTATCAGGAGTCTACTTGCTTGATTATCAAGGAAAATGCACAAAATACAAAAGAATTTAATCAAACAAAGTTAAATGAGCATAAGAAGAAATACATAAAAAAATATGTGCAATACTTTTTTTAAATAACTTAATATTTTACTAAATTAAATAACTAAAAAATCTTTTCAAAATAGACATTTTCGCTTTGCTCAACAGTACAAATGAAATAAATAAAACAATAAATAAGAAAAAAACTTTTTGTATTCCCTTATAAACAACATTGAAGATGGGTGTCACCATATGACACACGCTACCGCCTAAACAGACACAGAACACGCACACAGAACGCATGCTGTGCGCGTAAAACGCAAATTTCGTGCAGCCCTATGATGCATGACAAATTACTGTGTACATTGGGATTTTATATGGTATTGAGGTACTGTGCGGGTGTAGACATATAGTATCACATACTGGAGGATGGTACTAGTTCTAAATCTGATAGAAAAGGGCACAGCAGGTTTTTAGAATTATATTGTGATTGCTCTGCTTTTATGGATAAAACTAATGCTTATTAATTGATCCAGCATTTGTGTGCATCCAGTGTTTTTGTTCAAAATGAAGTGTGTGCTATGCAGGGGGAAAAAGACGTGTACACCCAAAAGTACATAGAAACGTGCCACACAGTCTTAATGTCACTTTTCACCCATACTATGACATTAATGGACTAGTCGCTTTTATTTTACTCCTGGTGACGCTGTGTTAGCGTGGTAAACGCTCACTATGGCAACAGTTAACCATTAAGAGATCTGGAACGGAGGGAGAGATGTAAGCCGTAGTTTAATTATAACTTGAATCAGATATTTTTAGATTATTTTGATAACTTTTGGTCAGGTCCATTTTTTTTTCCACACAAACTTTGCCACTTCTCGCCCAAAATAAATGCTATCAAAGTGAAACTTTTGATTCTTGTTTGCCATGACCTCTGGGGCTCCCCAACAAATTCTACAAATATTGGCCACTAGGGGGCGCTTCAAGGACAAAAAGTTTATATCTCATGAACGGCTCATCCGATTTTTACGAAATTTTGAGGGTACCATCTAGGGACACTCCTGAGGCTACCCCTACAGTGGGATACTGATTCGTCAAAGTAACACACTAATGTGAGCATCTTCAAATTTACAGTGTAGATACAATGGTTCATTGACCTCACATACCAAAAATTACACATATGGAGGTGGCGCTATAACAGGGGTCGGCAACCTTTTTGATATGAAGTGCCCTTTTCAAAATTTCTTGTTTATTAGTGTGCCATGTCAACATTAAGTTTAATTATGACATCACATCAAAATGTAATATCCAAGGAATCTATAATTTTATTCCATAGCAACATTTGATAACCTTTATTTCTCATAATCAGCACCTTGTAATTATTATTATTGTATATTATTATTATTGTGATTATGGAAACATGGTTTTAGTATGCAGCGTCCTGATTGGTGGAAAATGTGCTGACATAATGGGCTGATAATAAAACAACCAGCATCATTATCAAGAATCAAGAACACGAACATAACGATTTCGTCATTCACGTACATATTAAGTAGCCACATGTTTTGGTCTTATAGTGCGTCCATATTTACCGCTCCAGCGGAGAGGATGGTTTCTTCAGCCAGCTTATAAGAATTTGTCCAAATTTCAAGATTCCCTGCAAACTAAGATAAACAGACTACAAACCAACAGATTTTATTTTAGCTTGTTTTGTAAAAAATTGCTATTTGCAGAGTAGAGCTGTGTTTGCACGGAGGACAAGAGGGGGAACTGAGCAGACAGAGCAGATTGAAATATCGCTTTCTACATGTTTATGCCGGTCTACACAGGTGAGTGCATTGATAAGTATTGGCTTTTAACTCAAGAAGGTTTTAATGTAGCCTACTTACAGTAACAAGACTAGCGTTAGTTCATCTGCCCCAGCGGCCGTTGGTAATCCTCTTTGTATTGTTCCCAGTCAGAGATATGAGTCAATCAAACTACTGTAAATAACAGGTCGCACAACTGTGAACGTTTTGGCATGCGGATGAGAGAGTGCTTCAGCATTTCAACCATGATTTCAACACATCAATAACTCTCTTGCACACATATTGCCAGCGTGCCATTGGTTAAGGTGGCACGCGGGATTGCCTAAGGTTGCCGACCCCTGCGCTATAATGTCGTAATAACTCCCACATTACACATCGCACATTAGAAATCCTTACATCCATGTGTTCCTTGGATCAAGCTGAATCTGATGATGTAAACCACGACCATTTCAGCTAAGTTTTTTCGCAATATCGCGTAATGTGCAAACCAACATTTTCAAACTCCTCCTTGGCTGTGCGATCGATCTGCACGAAACCTGGTACGCTACTTTTTGTCACCTTACAAAAAGTTATCAAAAGAATAATAATAATAATAATAATAATAATAATAATAATAATAATAATAATAATAATAATAATTAAAGCTGCAAGCAGCGATGGATGGGCCCTTGCACCTCTGCGCGCGTCAGGGTTATTGGCGCCACTCCTTGCGACCGTGCATTTGCGCGGCACTCAGGCACCGCAAATCATCACCAATGAAAAGGGAACTCCCCGCTGGGTTCAATGATACCTCACACAAGAGTTCATTAGCTGTGAAAGGGGGCGTGGCCAAACCTTTACCAATAAAAATGGAAGTCTCTGCTGAACTCAGCAGAGACTTCCATTTTTATAAGGTAGAGTCTTATGTGAGGTATCAATGAACTAATTGATACCTCACATAAGACTCTACCTTAAACAGGTCACCATTTATGAAAGGGGGCGTGGCTTAATCATGGGGGGGAGGGCCAAACCATGACCAATGAATAAGGAAGTCTCTGCTGAGTTCATTGATACCTCACATAAGACTCTACCATAAACGGTTCACCATTTATGAAAGGGGGCGTGGCTAAGCACAGAGGGCGGGCCAAACAATCACCAATGAAGAAGGAAGTCTCTGCTGAGTTCAATGACACCTCACACAAGACTACCTTAAACGGTTCAAATGTTATGAAAGGGGGCTTGGCCTGAGTACGTGGCCATGGTTAAAGTATATGGGGCGGCTCAGTATCACATGTCGACCACACATAAGTTTCATGTAAATCGGATGATGTTTGTCATATAAGGTGCATTTCCTGTTGCCAGCGGGGGGTGCTATGACCAAAAGTAAATATTGGCCTGTAGATGTCCTCAGGCCTGGACCCTTGTCAATCGTGACAAATTTCAGGCAGATACGACAACCTACACTCAAGTTACAACAATTTCATTGTTCATCGCTAAACACTCAAAATGGCCGCCACGCCACGCCCACACCGTTTGACGAAAAGTTTTTCTTTTAATAACTTTTCATCTTTAAGGTGTTGAGATAGTACAGACAAAATTTCAAGTCCATGGGATGAAATCTCTAGGAGGAGTTCGTTAAAGTATAGCACCTTGACTTTTAGGCCTACTTCCTGTTGCCACTAGGGGGCGCTATGACTTTAAGTAAATATCGGCCTTTATTTGTCCTCAGGGTTGGACTCTTATGAATCCTGAAAAGTTTCGAGCCAACTGGACAAGTTAAACCCACTTCCTGTTTTGATGGTGAAACGCACAAAATGGCCGCCCCGCAATGGCCATGCCCTATGACGAAAATGTTTTCTTTTAACAACTTTTCTTCTTTAAGGTCTTAAGATGTTGATGTAATTTGAAGTTGATCGGATGAAATATCTAGGAGGAGTTCGTAACAGTACTACATGTGGAAATGGCCAAAATTGCACTAATTTCGATCTTTCAATTCTTTCAACCCTGTTGGGTTTAGGGTTTGGCTCTAATGAGCTTTTTTGTACGTCTTGACATGCTACATACGTGTACCAAGTTTTGTGAGTCTACGTACTGCAGGGGCTCAATTGTTTTAATTTTGTAGGGGGCGCTAGCAAGCCATCTTTGCGCGCCTATTCCCGAAACTCTTAAAATACGTAAATTGTCACCAGACTTGATGCGACTGCCAAATTTGGGGAGTTTTTGAATATGTTAAGCCTCTCAAAAAGTCAATTCATTTGCCGGAAAAATAATAACTACAACTGCAAGCACTTATGACGGGGCATAAGCCACCGATGCCAGTCGCCGACGACGCCCCGGGGAGCGTGCAAAAGCAGAACCCAAAGCCTGGTGGTGGGGAGGCAAACGTCAATAAATATCGAGAGGTGTGAGCCGCAAGGTCTGTGGTACATCATCCGTTGCAAATGTAGTGGTTAACAGTTCATCTCCATGCATACACAGACTACCTTTAACAATTCTCTACAATAAACAAACTTCTTAATCCCACTGATCACAAGGGACAGCAGAGAGAAATGAGGGAGTGACTGAGAGGGTGGAGGGGGGGAGGCAGATGTGGTGGTTGGAGGAGCAGGGGAGGTGGTCAGCTTTTTGTAAATGGTGTCATAGGCACCGATTGATTCCTTCGTGGGTGCTCACAAGTGCACGCCGACAGTGGCCGACACGAACACACGCGCCTATTAACTCTGTAAAGCCATAAAGTAGGCTTTTAACTCAGGACTGCGCCAATTCTCACAAATACAGATAGGATTGGAGATGAAAAAGTTTAACTGACACGTAACCGCAATCAGCTTCGTGGGAAATTAAGAATCAATGCCGCCAATCACACAATGACAGACGCTCCACTTGCAATGTTTAATTTAAAATGAATGAAGTATTTTCCGTGGGTGCTCATGCTCCAGAGCACACATGGTCGTGTTGATTTTGGATTGAAAAAGTGAGAGAAAAGAGAAAGAGACAGAAAGATTTGTCCACTGTGAAGGTTGTAGAAACTTTATCAGGCGGGTTAAGAAGTTTGTTTATTGTAGAAAACCAGGGGAGCACGCAAAAGCAAAAACCAAAACATAACGGTAGGAGGCAAACATCAGTAAACATTGAGAAGTGTGAGCTGCAAGGTCTGTGGTACATTCCCATTGCAAATATGCCATTAACATTGATTGAGTAAAAGGGACAAAACTTGTCTACGTTTATTATAGCGCCCCCTAATAGCCGATCTTCGCCAAATTTGGTACAGAGCCTCAGAGCGGCATGCCGAACAAGCATCACAAGTTTAGTGTTGATTGCTTTTACTGTGGCAGAGATATTGCAATTGCAAATTTCCCATTTAAATGCGTTGTTATTGGCCGAAATAAATAAAGTGCGATGTTGAACAAGGATCTCAAGTTCTTTGCTGATAACATTTCATTTGGCCCGAGATATGACATGATGTGTGTGGTAGCTAGCTAGGAAAATTTGTTTGGTCCTCAAATATGCATACTTTAACGTAGCACAATTCTTTGTACAACTTTTGGTCAGGTCTATCTGGAGATGCTATCTACAAGGTTTCGTGCAGATCTGTCGCATGGCCTAGGACGAGTTCGAAAAGTTATCAAGTTCGAAAAGTTTTGCGCATTGCACGATATTGCGAAAACCTTTTAAGCGGAAATGGGCGTGGCCTATATCAGGTAATTCAGCTTGATTCAAGGAACACGTGGATGTAAGAATTTCTAATGTGTAATGTGGGAGTTAAAGACAAAAAAACATAGCGCCGCCTAGTGGTCCACATGTTTAATATTTGGTAGGTGTGGTTGAGGGCCCATTGTCCATCTACCCTGTAAATTTAAAGTTGTTCACATTAGTGTAAGTGGTCAATTTAGACTTGGGTCCCATAGGTCACACCCACTTTGACCCCTCAGTACCCCACTCTAGGGTTGGCCTCAGGAGTGGCACTAGATGGTACCCATCAAATTTTGTAAAAATCGGATTAGCCGTTCATGAGATATAAACTTTTTGTACTAGTGACCAATTTTCGGAAAACATGTGGGGGACCTCCAGAGGGTCATGGCAAACAAGAATCCAAAGTTTGGCATTGATAGCATTTATTTTGGCCAAGATATGGCAAAGTTGGTGTTTTCATACTTAGCTACACACATTTTTTCATCCGTAATATGCGCAATTTTTATCCTATAAAAATTCTTTGGATAACTTTTTGTCAGGTTGGTCTGAAGATGCTACCTGCCAAGTTTCGTACACATCGGTCACACAGTCTAGGAGTAGGTTTTTGATAAATCACGATTTTTTAAGCCTATACAGGAGATTCAGCTGGATCCAGGGAATGCGTGGATATATGGTTTTTGAATGTGCGATGTATGGTTTGAGTTATAGGGCCAAAAGCGTTTTTGTCTGCTATTGCGCCACCTATTGGTGGATATGTGTAATGTTTGTGCATTCTAACCCCCTCAAAAATGTGACAAGGACTCGGAAAAATAATCCTTACAAAAACAATAGGTTCCTTCGCACTTTAGCATATCACGACTTTAGCATATCACTTTCGTGCTCGGGCCCTAATAATCCTTACAAAAACAATAGGCGCCTCGCACTTTCAGTGCAAGGCCCATCGGCCCATTGTGATCGGGCCTTAATAATTCCTTCAGTTCAAATAGGGCCTTTGCCGCTGTCGGCGCTCGGGCCCTAATAAAACACGACTTTAGCATATTTCTGCCAAATTAGTAAGTATCATCACAAAACTTGAGATTATTGTTCGACATGCCACTCTGCGGCTCTACACCGCATTTGGTGATGATCGGCCTTTAGGAGGTGCTAGATTTGAGGTAGAAGCGTTTTGGCCTTTTACTCAATGAATGGAAAATTTGCTATTGCATTTCACTACAGACTTTGGAGCTCGCACTTAGTGAAATTTCCTGACTTTTGCCTCGCCAACGTCATGCTTTGGGTTCTCCTTTCGTGGGCTCCGCTTTTGTGGGCTCCGCGTGTCATCGGGGGCGACTTGCGCCAGGGGGGACTTGCGCTACAAGGGACTCACGCCGGGGAGGGGTGGACCCCGTCATAACTTCTTGCAGTTCTAGTTATATTGTTTCAACGTAGTACGTTTAACGTAGAATCACGAAACTTGGTACACATATGTAGCATGTAAAGACATAAAGAAAACGTCATTGGAGCCATACCCTAAACCCAATTGGAAGTCCGCCATTTTGAATTGAAAGTTCAAAATGAATGCGATTTTGGCCATTTCCACATGTCGTACTTTAACAAACTCCTCCTAGAGATTTCATCCGATCAACTTCAAATGTGGTCTGTGCCATCTTAAGACGTTAAAGATGAAAAGTTAAAAAAGAAATTAAAAGAAAAAACAGGACTCATAAGAGTTCAACCCTGAGGACATCTACAGGCCGATATTGGCTCAAAGTCATAGTGTCCCATAGTGGCAACAGGAAGTAGGCCTAAAGTCTTTAACAAACTCCTCCTACAGATCTCATCCGTTGGACTTCAAATTTGGTGTGTGCCATCTCAACACCTTAAAGATGAAAAGTTATTAAAATTAAAACTTTTCGTCAAACGGTGTGGGCGTGGCGTGGCGGCCATTTTGAGCATTTATTGATGAATGAAGAAGTTGTTGTAACTAGGGTCTACATTGTCATGTCTGCCCGAAATTTCTCACAATTGACAAGAGTCCAGGCCTGAGGACATCTACAGGCCAAAATTGACTTTTGGTCATAGCGCTGGCAACAGAAAATCCACCTTATATGATCATCCGATTTACATGAAACTTATGGTATGTAGATGTGATACTGAGCCAGCCACTATACTTTAACCACGCACATGAATTCAGGCCACGCCCCCTTTTATTGCTTTTGAACCGTTTAAGGTGGAGTCTTGTGTGAGGTATCATTAAACTCAGGAGAGTTTAATGAACTCAGGAGAGTTTAATGATACCCACCCCTATGCTTTAGCAGCATCCGCCAGTAACCCCGACGTGCAAGGAGGTGTGAGGGCCCGTCCAACACTGCTTGCAGCTTTAATTCATATTCTTGTAAATAAGAATGACAAATAAAAGCTAAATCAAGTACTTTATAAATGTTTTATCTGCCATTTCTTATTTCCTCTTTCATATAAGCATTGATAGCATTTAGGAAACACAAGAAGAAAGAAGAAACTTTATTATTCCAAACATAAAATCGTACAGTACAATGTAGTGAAATTCAATATCTGCATTTTACCCATCCTAATTATTAGGAGCAGTGGATACATACAGCACCCTGGGAGCAAGTTGGGGTTCAGTTTCTTGCTCAAGGACACTTTGACGTTGATGTGGCCTGAGGAGCCTGGAATTGAACCACCAATGTTATGGTTGAGGGCTGACCCACTCTTTACACTGCCACCAAATAATGCAGAAGACGAGGGACATGTGGGCTCCAAAACAGGTGGAGCGTGCAGCGCGTGCTTGGCACCACTGTTTTCCTGCTGTCATTTGTCAATATGGATGCTCACCTCGTTATCGTTAGCGTTTATAGTTATCATTAGGGGTCCAAGCCAGAGGCTGGGAGAACTACACAGCAGGGCTATAAAATCCTATTGTAATCGCAAATATTATTTTTCCGTTGATAAAAGTCATGCTACAGCCTAAACCGTACGTGGTAGGGGGGTGCCATTTTCATGACTGGTCCAGATCCCTGCAAGGACCTCAGACAAAAAATATGTTATAGCAGAATAAACGTGTTTGGCCTTATAACTTCCAAACCGTACATTGCACATTATTAATACACATATCCACGCGTTCCCTGAATTTTGCTGAATCTTGATATAGGCCACGCCCATTTCCGCCTAGACATTGATGCACGAAAAGTCACGATTTATCATAAACCTACTTTTTTGAACTCCTGCTAAACCGTGCAACTGAGCTGCACTAAACGAGATACATAGCATCTCCCGACCGACCTGACAAAACTTTATAAAAATATTTATCGGATGAAAATTACGCAAATTACGCACAAACAAATTTGTGTAGCTAGCTACAAAAACACAAACTTTGCCCTATCTCGGCCAAAATAAATGCTATCAAAGCCCAACTTTAGATTCTTGTTTGCCCTGACCCTCTTACGAAAATTTGCCACTAGGGGGTGCCAGAAGTACAAAAAGTTTATATCTCATGAACCGATTTTTACGAAATTTTGAGGATACCATCTAGAGCCACTCCTGAGGCCAAGCCTACAGTGGGGTACTGATTCGTCAAAGTGGGCGTGGCCTATGGGACCCAGGTTTGTATTAACCACATACATTAATGTGAGCAACTTCAAACTACAGTGTAGATCTTCAGATTCAGATAACTTTCTTAGTCCCCAAGGGGCAATTCAGTTTTACAGCCAACCCATCCATTAAGGTATTTTTAGCCCTAGAGCCGCTGTTTTAATCAACATTTATTCACGAGATCTTATCATGGTTTATATATATTTATTTTGGTCTTATTACCAGGGAAGCTGGATTGCTTTGTTGGTTTTTAACACGAATATTGGTACTTTATAAACCTTACATTTTACAAAATTGGCTCCTTACTTTAGTTTCAAATAATTTCAGTGGAGTTACCGTTATTTTTCGCATCATCAATACCAAATTAAATCTAATTGGATGAGAACATATGTTTCACTTGACGCACAACTACAAGATGACTTGACAGATTCAGCGGCATTCATTCACGGCAAATCATTGCGGCTTGATGGCGATAACATTAGCATAGTAGTATGGAAAAGTTGTGAGCCTGACATATTACATAGTTAATTTCTTATACGCTGCTGCCATCTAGTGGTTGTTATTTGTAACTCTAAAAGTATGGGGAACTTCTTAATTCAATTCAATTTTATTTATAGTATCAATTCATATCAAGAGTTATCTCAAGACACTTGATAGATAGATAGAGTAGGACTAGGCCACACTCTGTAATTTACAAAGACCTAACAATTCAGTGGCAATAATAGTCAAAAGGCAATACTAGTCAAAATAAAGATAATGGATCAGCAAAAATAGTAGTTGTAGTACTTCATGGCATAGCAGGGTGTCACAGGATGTAGCAGGGCACTGCAGGGCGTAGCAGAATGCAGCAGGACATAGCAGGGCACTGCAGGGTGTAGCAGGTGTAGCAGGGCATAGCAGGGCGCGCAGCAGGACCATGGGAGAGGCTGTAACCATGATTTAGGGGCCACCCTAATCCATGGAAACATGCTGGGCAAAAAGAAAACATATGGACTCTGGGTAATAAGATCCCCAGAGCTAGGTTATTAACAAGCATTTCTGGAACATGGATGCACACAGATGGAAAGAGAGAGGAGAGAGAAGCTCAGTGTGTCAATGGAAGTCCCCTGGCAGTCTAAAGCTATAGGAGCATAATTAAGAGTTGCCTTGTCGGGTTAGAATTCTCCCCAACCGGATCGGGCTGTACTGGCCTGCCTCCCTCTACTTTGATTATATCGTTGATTATATGGTAGATGAATCTAACGACTATGAAGAGAAGCAGAGAAGAGAAGGGGTGCCGTGTCTGAAGCTATACACCCTCCCCCAGTGGTCTAGGCGAACGCTGCAACTCCTCACTCCTTATCTATAAGCTTTATCAAAGAGGAGAATTTTAAGTTTACTTTTAAATGTGGTGACGGTGTCTGCCCCCCAGACCCAGACTGGGAGCTGGTTCCACAGGAGAGGAGCCTGATAGCTGAAGCCTCTGGCTCCCATTCTACTTTTAGAGACTCTAGGAACCACAAGTAACTCTGCATTCTGGGAGCGCAGTGCTCTAGTGGGGCAATAAGGTACTATGAGCTCTTCAAGATATGATGGTTTGACCATTTAGAGCTTTGTAGGTCAGAAGAAGGATTTTAAATTCAATCCTGGATTTTACAGGAAGCCAATGCAGAGAAGCTAATACACGAGAAATATGATCTATTTTCTTAGTTCTTGTCAGAACACGTGCTGCAGCATTCTGGATTAGCTGGAGAGTCTTAAGGGTTTTATTTGAGCATCCTGATAGTAAGGAATTACAATAGTCCAGCCTGGAAGTAATGAATGCATGGACTAGTTTTTCAGCATCGTTTTGAGATAGGATGTTCCTAATTTTGGCAATGTTACGAGAGTGAAAAAAGGCTGTTCTTGAGGTTTGTTTTTTTGTTTTGTCTGAGTTTAACATCAGAAAATTGTAGGTCATCCATGCATGCTTGGAGTTTAGTTAACTGACTGGTTTCATCTGGCTAAGTATAATTGGGTGTCATCCGCATAACAATGAAAGTTAATTGAATGTTTCCTAATAATATTGCCTAGGGGAAGCATATACAAGGCGAATAGAATTGGTCCAAGCACTGAGCCTTGTGGAACGCCATGGCTAACTTTAGCGTACCTGGAGGATTTATCGTTAACATTAACAAATTGAGATCGATCAGATAAATAGGACTTAAACCAGCTTAGTGCAATTCCTTTAATGCCAACTAAGTGTTCCAGTCTCTGTAATAGGATGGTATGGTCAATAGTATCGAATGCAGCACTAAGATCTAATAAGACAAGTACAGAGACAAGTCCTTTGTCTGAAGCAGTTAGACGTCTCTGTGCTATGATGCTTTCTAAATCCTGACTGAAAGTCCTTGAATAAACTATTGCTATGTATAAAATCACATAACTGATTGGCGACTACCTTCTCAAGGATTTTGGAGAGGAAGGGGAGATTAGATATAGGTCTATAGTTGACTAAGACCCAAGAATTGAGGGTGGTTTTTTTCAGAATAGGTTTTATCACAGCTACTTTAAATGACTGCGGCACATAACCTGTTAATAAAGACATATTGATCATATCTAGTAATGAAGTGTTAACCACGGGTAACGCTTCTTTAAGTAGCCTCGTTGGGATGGGGTCTAAGAGACAGGTAGATGGCTTAGCTGAAAAGAACTTTAACATTAATTGTTTAAGGTCTATAGGATAAAAGCAGTCTAAGTAGGTCTTGTCGTTCTTTCTAGCAGTCCTGCGTTTAAAGGTAAACTGTTAGAAGTTGAAGGCGAAAGTTGATGAATTGTATCTCTCTCTTGTTATAATTTTATCATTTAAGAAGCTCATGAAGTTGTCGCTACTCAGAGCTATAGGAATAGATGGCTCAGTAGAACTGTGACTATCTGTCAGCCTGGCTACAGTGCTGAAAAGAAACCTTGGGTTGTTCTTATTTTCCTCTATTAATGATGAGTAATAGTCTGATCTGGCTTTTCTGATCGCCTTTATAGGTTTTTAAACTGTCTTGCCAATCTAAACAAGATTCTTCCAGTCTGGTGGAACGCCATTCACTTTCAAGTTTTCGTGAGATTTGTTTTAATTTGCGAGTTTGGGAGTTATATCAAGGTGCTAGTTTCCTTTGCTTCATCATCTTCTTTTTGAGGGGAGCAACAGAGCCTAAAGTCGTCCATAGTGAGGCCGTAGCACCGTCTACAAAATTATCAATTTGGGAGGGACTAAAGTTAACATAAAGGGCCTCTGTTATATTAAGGCAAAATATTGAGTTAAATACTGTTGGAATATCTTCCTTAAATTTAGCTATAGCACTGTTAGATGCATATCTAGTGTATAAGCTTTTATCTAATTTCATTTAGTCGGGTAGTAAGAATTTGAAAGTTATTAAAAAATGGTCTGATAATAAAGGATTCTGCGGAAATGCTATTAAATCTTTAATTTCGATGCCATATGCCAGCACAAGGTTGAGGATGTGGTTAAAACAGTGAGTGGCCTTATGCACACCAACTAAAACCAATTTAATCTAGTAGTGAGTTGAAAGTAATACTAAGGCTGTCGTCAACGTCCACATGGATATTAGAATCACCTACAATAAGTACTTTTTTTTTTTTTTTTTTTATGTACTGATTTTAGGACTACACATGATAAAAATTCAGAATACGGACCTGGAGCTCAGTAAACAACAACAAATATAATTGTCTGTAATGTTTTCCATGTTGGATGTTGAAGCTTAAGTACAAGGCTTTCAAACGAGTTATAATTTAGTTTAGATTTAGGATTAATTAACAGGCTTGAATCAAATATGGCTGCAACTCCCCCTCCTCGGCCTGAGCCTCTAGGAATTTGAGTATTAATATGACTGGGAGAAGTGGCTTCATTTAAACTAACATATTCTTTGCACAGCCATGTTTCGGTGAGACAGAATAGATCAATTTGATTATCTGATATCAAATAATTTACTAATACTGCTTTAGAAGACAGAGATCTAATATTTAATAGTCCACATCTAATTTTCGTATTCTGTTCTATCATTGCAGTGGTTGTTATAATTCCAATTAGATTGTTGTTTACCTTTTGATTTAACCGATCTGAGTCGGGGGACAGACATCGTGGTTATTAGACTATGAGTGGGCGACTGCTCCAACGGAAGCACACAGGAGCGCGTAGCACTGCACCTCTGATTATTAATATCAAACGTGGGTTGTCATGGTTTATGACCGAAAATAGACTCTGTCAGATTTTTTGATATGAGAGCGGCTCCGTCCAAGGTGGGATGAATGCCGTCTCTCCTAATCAGACCAGGCTTTCCCCAGAACGCCACCCAGTTATTTATGTAGCCCACATTATTAGCTGGGCACCACCCCGACAACAAGCGGTGGAAGGATGACATGCGGTTGTACGTGTCATCACTGATCAGGTTTGGCAGGGGTCCAGAGAAAACTACTGAGTCCGACATTGTCTTTGCATATGCACAAAGTGACTTAACATTCATTTTAGTGATCTCCAATTTGCATGATTGGGTATCATTACCACCTACGTGAAGTATGATCTTACTGTATTTACGGTTATTTTTAGCCAGCAGTTTTAGATATGATTCCACATCGGCCGCTCTGGCCCCAGGGACGCACAAGACCGCAGCTGCTTTTCTTGGAGCTGCCAACCTCACGTTTTGCAATATAGAGATCCCAATAACCAGAGCTGGCTTCTCAGCAAGTGTGTCACTGAGGGTGGAGAAACTGTTAGAAAGGCGAAAATGCTCTGGTTTAGAGCGACCGCTGTCATGTGCACTCCCCGGTTTGGAGTTAGCACTACACTTCTTTCGGACAGTCACCCACTCACCCGGCTGCTCGGGGTCTGCTAGCAGAAGCTACAGTATGTTGGCCCGCACCAGCTACAGGGCGCTGGCTAGCTACGGAAGCATACGATTTTATTATCTGTACTTCTACTTGAGTACGGGAAGTGAGTACTTTTGCCATCTGTGGTTGTAAGACAGAACACTACAATATGATCCGAGCGGGGCGCATGCAAAGCCCATATCCCACAATGCAATGCGGGCATTCATATCAGAGATTCGGACAGCAATCTTAACGCCAGTACATATTTAATCAGTGGTTTTGTCTCCAGCAACAACACGTTGCCAGTAAGTTATGCACCGTATTAATGTAAAAATCAGCGGAATACTCCGGAAGTGACGTAGTAATTACCGTTCTGCGTCTGTGAAAGATTGTTGCATGTTGTACGTGAGAATTTATAGTATGAAAAAATTGTGTTTTATGCTAAGCACTTTGATTTGCATTGTCGAAGAAAAATACTAGGCTATATAAAAAACCTACAGCTCTATGTTTAGAAATACAGCCTAATGGCTTGTTTGACTAATTTACATTTGTTTTGACTGTTGTGAAAAACAAAAAATAAACTATTTACAAAGAGAAGCATTTTTTATTTTATTTTCCATGCATTGTTATTTAAAAATGAAACTTTCTAATTTTGCGGTTGATTAATGTTAATAGCAAAGACTAAAGGGGAAAAAACATGAGCAATTTGTTTATTGTGTGGGGCTTTGTTTGATTTAACATCACACTTCATTATTAGTTGTTTTAAATAAATGACTTTTTTGAAATAACAATTTATGGTAAGCCTAACATATTAATTATTATATTCAGAAGATGATCCTCATATCAATCATCGTGGTTACAGCTTGTAGCCACCCTAGCCTTTACTGAGACTACCTTTTCGAAATTAAGAAGGGACTAGTTTTAGGATGTATTTTCAGGAAATTAAAAGGATAAGTAGATTGTTGCCAATGTTTTTGTTCACAGAGTAAGATGTATATAGCTCTGTATGGGTATGTGTACATATACAACATGTGTTTTGGCATTTTTGGCACACTTCTACCTCAGCCTACTGCACACAGACACAAGTACTTTTGCATATTCTGCTGAAATAGAGACCTGTGTGCAGTGGTGCAATGCCAACAATCTCATTCAACAATTTCACAAACTGACAAAAGGGTCGTGACATGGGTCAGAGGGTATCAGAGGTTATAAATGATGAACCAATCCATCGGCTCGGCTCCTATAGGCACCTTGGCGTTTATATGGACCTTTGGCTGGAAGGCCTGTGTTGAAAGTGTGTATTATCATTTAGAGCAGACACTCACGGTGGATCAGAGGGTTTATGTTATACAAGGCTGCATTACAGAGCATATTAATATGTCAGAAAGCATGGCAATATCTAAAAACATAATTTAAAGCTTGCTTGTCAGGTGATGGTCATGAAGGTTATGGAGAAGAATAGAAACCAGTCTCTCCAGGCAAGCACAGAAAATATGGTCTGTGGTGGCAAATTTTGTTTTAACCATTATTGATTAATGATTTTAACCATTTGCTTAAAGATTGTTTAAAACCTCCATAGAAAGCTGTTCCTTCTTCGTAGACTCTTAAAGACTAGAGAGGGACAGCTGCAACTGTGAACTATAGCCCAGTAGAGTTATTTAGTTCTACTAGCCTGAACCTTCTCACATTGTTGACTTTTTGCTTAGATAGAAGTGGAGAAGGCCGATGACTGTTTACAACAGTGAGAACTACGTAGGCTTCTACCTCCTGAGATTAACTATTGTTTAGGCTAATGAAAAGAACAGGAGCAGAGGGGAAGGTGAGGATAGTTTGACTTTTAATGATGTCCTCTTTTGAACTATGGCCATGCTAAAAGATAAAGTGAGAGGGGTGGCTAAAGAGAGGTTTTCACTATATGATGTTTGGATGTTTAGATTTTAGGTTAGAAAGACATTTTCAGTTGTGCTGCGTGTACCTTTGAAACTGTGTTTTCTCCATTTGCAAATGTAAATAAATACTCAAAGACCAAAATTTGGTTTAATTCTCTAACAGTCGTTATTCATTTTCATTTAATCATTGATATTTCTAAACGCTGCTGCTTCATAGGAAACTTCCATCACAATTTGGCGTTGATCGGCAGGATGGATGAGTTAACAGAGAAAAGAGCTCCGTTGGGTCGCTGATGACTGGCTATCCAGGGATTAAAAATCACCTGCCTCATACCTCTAACCTTTAAAAGGTTTTTCAGAGAGAAGAGGGTTAGGACCACGGAGCGCTCTTGACTGTTTTCCACTCCGTCAAAAACGAACAGGAAGAGATTTCAAGCAGCACGGGTAAGATCCATACACTGATTCAATTGGATTGTAAAATCAATATTTTGGACAGATATTCCAGAGAAAAAATGACAAAAATCATTAGTATTGTGAATACAAACAAATGAAACTAATTCTGACTTTTGAGACTGAGTAACTGGGTATTTTATTTTTTTTGTTGGGCCATTTTTGGTAACAAAAATATAACTGAGGTTATGAATGACATCTTTTGGCAGACACGGACAACGTCGGGCATATTTATGATTGAATTCTCATATGGTGATAAGACAATTGATTGACGGACAAGACCAGTAAGAGAACTGGCAGAACAGTAGGCAAGGCCTAAAGAATTAATCTACGAAACTGATAGCACGTTTCCTGATTAAAGAGGCGGACTGCAGGGTAAAACAAAAATAGTTAACTATTTAAGAGATTTTTGACTGCAGGGTCGCACCGGGTTTTTCATACAAGTTTCCCGAACAAAAAACAAATAGTTTAAACTCTAAACGAGTTCTGGACCCTTTAAGGACAACCTGCAGGACAGTCTGGGTTGTAATGATACTCTAAACAAGTTCTGGACCCTTTAAGGACAACCTGCAGGACGGTCTGGGTTGTAACGTTACTCTAAGAGAGCCTCTTGATTATTTAGAGACAGACTGCAACAAGGCAAAACATACTAAATAGGTCGAGTTATTTGACTATTAAGTTGATTTTGTCCGCAGGGCTGTACACGGGTTTTCACGCAAGTTTCCCGAACAAATAACCTCGCGGTGTGGTGACGATCACATCGAGCAAGACATAGTATACTATAAAGTCCAAGAATCAATTATGGGAAACGAAATTTCCCGTTCCAGTGATGCAACTGGACCCATAGTGGTTGAAATGACTCATAAATATGGACCGGATTGTTTGCGATGTCTGTCATAACTGGTCATAAAGCTTTGGCTTTCCGAGAAACAGATCTTTGTGTACAAAGACACTGAGAATGTTAAAGCAAAATTTTAGAAGAAGTAGAAAGAAAATTAATGGAAAAATCAATAATTAAGACACAGGATTTAAAGCTACTGAGTAGCCTACAGGAAAAACAAAGAATGTTTTAAGAAAACAGTGATCTAGGGAAAGAATGCAAACACACATGCACCAATACCTCATCAGTTCTAACCAAAGCCTATTTCTGAGCTTTCTCTAAAAATCAGGAAGACAAGCTGGAGAAACGGAGGGACGAAGAGGACACAGACTCAACAATCGGACAGGACCAACAGCATCAGTCACACCTGCATCGGGTGGAAAGACCAACGAGTACGTGAGAAAACCATGTTTGAAGCATTTGTCTGCATGTTACAACAGGCTGGGGGGCAACATATGGAGCGCGGACCTGAAGGGAAAAAAAAGGCTGCTCCCACAAAGGACGTGGTCGAGCCAGAGAGAGGCCGAGGCGGGTACCGTGGGCAAAATGGTGAGCCCTACAACCGAGACCAGTGTTTGTACTGCAAGGACTTTGGACATTGGGTATGTAAATGCCCAAAGAAAAGCAAATAACACCTCCGACAAAGAACAACACTTGTCCCTCTGTTTGACTGAGTCCAACAGCTGATGAAGAAGGTAGTGCTGACACACATACACTTGCTTCATGCAATGAAGAAATGCTTTGCACTGATACACTGTTTTTGTTCTTGCTATTAGGGACAATTGATAGGTTAGAAAGTTCTGAAAAATAATCTATTCAGTTAAACCATTATAGTATGTTATCTTCTGAAACCTAGAAGAAAATGCCTACTACTGAGGGTAAAGTTAAAAGGGTTCCACTCACATAACTTAATTATCAGAGCTAAAGATTTGACACTGAAGATTATTTGGTCATTCTATTTGGTCAATTGGAGTTGCAGGTCAAACAGTAAGAGAACAATTCTCTGTTCCTCTCTCCTGTACATGGGAAAAAAAAAACAATTCTTGGTGTATAAAGGTTCCACTTATTTGGTTTAGGTAGTGATTTAAGGTGCACTTTTAACATTGGTTTAACCTCAACACCTGACGGATTGAGAATTTCTCCTAATGTTCAACTGACGTAACCACGTTAATTACAGTGTGGCTAAAATGACCTCACTGAGGCGGCGTCTGTAATCAGCCCTGCCTCTGACTGCATGAAACCTGACAACCAATACATCACTCAAGGCTGCATCTGCTTTTTATCCCTCAGGAAAAGGTTTTTGGTGCAGTGCTGTTTTCATGTAAAATGAACAGAATAGCAGCTTGTTCAGTTTAGTGTTAACAATTAGATTTTTACTTGAGCCGGTCACCTAGAATGTCTGTACACGTTCCTGATGTCACTGTAAGACTTTTGCTGCCAAAGTTATTGAAGCGTTCGTGGATATGAAACTCTCTCTGCAGTCTTCCCCGATGCTGGGACTGCCAGATCCCTAAAAACAGTTCATACAGACATACACGTACATACACATGCTTGCAATGAAGACAGGCTTTTTGCACGCTACAAACACTCCCCACACGATAGACAGATCAAATGAGACGCAAAAACAGCACGACAAACAGAAATAACTTTTGGAAAATATGTCCAAGTATTCAATGTGTTTGTCTGGTGTGTATACAAATTGCCTACCATGGTGTTAATTATACAAGGGAAGAAAATTGGATTTTTAGTTGATTCGGGAGCAACTATTTGGGTTTAGTGAAGTTTTGTTCTTCAAACCAGAAGCTCTCTGGTAAACTAGGGAAGAGAAGTTCACCATTCTTATGATTTGAGTATATTCAGATCCTTAGGATCCTGAACTAGATATGAAAGGAAAATGTTCATTGTTTCTTTCTCCCTTCCATCTGAGTGTCCTGTAAATTTGTTATGCAGATTGCATTTGAAAATGTCTATTTGAAATTGAAGACATTCTTTCACCCACGGGTCTTAGGAATGTTTATTCTTTTGCCCACTGGCTTTAAAGTTGTGCGGTTTGATAAAAATCACTCTTTGGCTGACATATTTTTGTTGCAGCCTAAAAGTACGTATTTGTTTACAAATTTGAATGTAACACGTACCATGTCAGTCTGTTAATCTCCTGATTACGGTAACAAATTGGGACACCTGTAGTTAAGTTTAAGGAATCACAAATATTACATGCATTCCTTTTGTCACCTTTTGACCCTGATGAAGACTACGTTGAAAAGTTTTTTTTGAACAAATCAAAGGACGAGTATGAGTTTTCTTTTGTCTACTGGCATATACGCATGTCCAGTGGCTGTCACCTTGACTGATAAACTACAGAAGTTTTTCTGAAATTCTAACTCAAAAGCTCACATTCATGTTTCTTTGTCTCCAACAGAAGAGGAGACAGACCTAGGACACCTTGTGACTATTTGTAAAAATTGACTGACTGGACTGACACTATTGATAATGTGTTTATTTGTCTCCATCGACAGGAGACTATAGAAAACCTATACGACAGCGTAGGCCTTGTATTCACAGTGTTTTACATATTCAGTGAACCTGTGACTACAATAGATGCATATTCACACGGTAAAAACGACGTTTTATCTACTGATGTTTCACCACCTTTTGTCTCAGGTACAGCGTTATCTCTGGGCAAAACACACAAATGTGACGTGGATTGATAGACAAATTGTTAACCTGTAGTCATCAAGCTGCGTTCGGACTAAAAGCCCCAGAAACATCAGTACACGCTAAAACAGGAAGTAATCCACAGAAATCCGACCGTGTTTTTAACTCTTTATTGACGGATGGGGTTTATAGTTCCGTGTTTAGATTCTCCAACACGTACACTTATTCTCTCAAGTAACATAAATAAGAAGAATCATTTTTATTACAAATGTTAAAGTTTAGTTTCATTCAGGACCTTCAAGCAGTAAATGCAGAGGGTCTATGCTCGAGCACCTAATGTCTCCCACAGCTAAACATAACATTCTGCAGGGAATGTTAAAGGTTTTGATTCTCTGTTGTTTCGTATAACGTTTTTCTTTCCTCAGTGTTCCAGTAGAAAAGACAGTAAATATTGTTTTATAGTTCTGGGTGATGGTAAGCTGTACACCTTGACACACCTTTCAGGAATACATTGATTTGCTAATTAATGATGCCATAAATTACAGAAAGAATAACAGTGTGTTTATATGTACCCTGGAGAGATCCTTCTTTCTTTGACAGAGGACAGCCAGAGGAGGAGACACACACACACCACACAGATAAGGCACAAGCTAAAACCAAACATGAGTAGTACAGTAGTACAAGTGAAATTTTGGTTTAATGAAAAAATATGGGATATGTTTCCCGTAACAGGTAACGATTTGGATAAATAGATGTTCAAAGTACACGTGATTAGGTGTGCTTTAGACAGCTAAAAACTTTAATTTGTAATGATTCTTGGAACTAACAGATAGTAATTAGTGTTACTTTGGTTTGTAAACTGGAGATAAAAAAAATGACATAAACAATGTATTTTGGGTAATTCGTCTTAGGTTAATGGTGATATTGAATAAATGAAGGTTTAAATGAGATTTAATCCTAAAAGCAGTACGTTTCATGTCGTACTCTAATGAGTTTTTTAGTTGCTATATCACAAATTGTTTTAACTAAATTAGTTGATGTTGACGTTGAAAACTTTACTGAGGTGAAAATTCTCCTTAAGAAATTATTCATTGAACTTTGGTTACTGATAAACAGGATTTGCTGTAAAACCTAGAACAATGTTAAGGATTAGAATATTACACAGATTATCTATATTGCTTTTGAGTCATGAGCTTTGTCATGTCTCAAAAAGGAGGGATATAGTATAGCAATGATAAATAAGGGGTTTAATAAAGTAGCAAGGGAAATAAATAGTGTTAAATAATTTTTCTAAAGACGTTTGAAACACTTGTTGTGACATCACTGTAGCTCCAGTTTAAAAGACTTTGAATAACCAAAGTGATAGAATAGTTAAGAAAAAATCTGCTTAGCTGAGAACAAAATTGACAAAATTGATAGTTCAACTGTAAACAAAAGGATCATCTACCCCCTGATTGACACAGTAGTGTAAGGGGATGCAATAGTAATTGTTTTTGTTTTATTAGTTCCGATTTGCTCCAAAGAATTTTGCTCTAAAGATTTTCTTTATTTATACATAGGTAGGGAGAGGCCCATAATAAAAAACACCTATTTCTTCCACGGCAGTATAAGGGAAATGATAGGTTAGGGTAGGTTATTGCGTGAGAATTTTCTTCTGCTCTTTTGGCCATGAGAATCCAGGTGTCAAGCCTGGGGATTCCGTGGTGATAACAACTTCAGGAGGAAGGATTGGCAGATAGACGGTGAAAGAAACCATCGCGATCGTTCCAGTGACACAGGGCAGTGAAAGGTTCCAGGGAGAGTCACCTGGATACACGCATCACTACAAAAGGTTCCAGGGAGAGTCACCTGGATACACACATCACTACAAGAGGTTCCAGAGGAGAAGAGGACAGGTTTTTCTACAACCTGCAACAAGTGACAAGCAGATCTTCTGCTGAGTCACCTACGAGGGAAATCGATTCAGAGATCAGCCTGACAGACGGCATTTCTGTGCTATCTCTGAAATCAATCAGGGAAAACTGGAGTTTTTCTCACTGTTTGCAACACGTTGAGAGAGGAGGAAAACGAGAAGTTTTTCCAAGGAGGAAAAACCAGAAGCTACATATTGGTATTGTAGCCTGCTGTTTAAAATCATTTCAGAAGACAGCAGTGATACTGATCTCTTCTCTGACAACCACAGCACATTCTCTGACAGTGACAGCAGAATATACTTCACAATTGTAGAGGACACACCACCTCTCTCTCTCTGAACACACACACATTCACTGCACATTCTTTTGAGGAACTGTTGACATTCCTCTGAGATGAACACACACACTTTCAGAGCAGATGGACAGAAAGGACTGGAACAGGTACCCTTCAAGAAGAACATTGGGGGGGTTATTCCACATTTGTAGTGTGATTATTATGATTTTCTACTGCATTTATGGTTTTTGCATTTTATCTTTGTTGAGAGAAAAGTATGATAAATCAGGTGTAACCATTCCTCCCAACATTTACATACACCAACACACTAGGGTGACTGGAGGAAAAGACAGGTGATGCGTTCACTACTTTCCATATCAATGAGAACATGGTGGTTGGAATACAATAAGTACGAGTACAGAGCTAATATTACTGTAATGATTAACTTACGTCCACTCTTATGTTCCGATAATAGGCAAAGGGATGTACTTTATGTGGTTCCTCATGACCACACAAACTCAACTGATAGATTATTGATAAAGAAAGTAAATTATTCCTAAACAGCAATATTGTTAATATTGAACAAAGTTAAGTATAAAGACCTAGGCCATTTTGTTGTGTGCTTTAGAACTTAGGAAAAGTTCCTTGTGGATCTTTTATTACATTGAAGTAATTTCACCTTCCACATTTTGATGACACGTATAAACACCATGTTTGACTAAGACTCTTGAAAGATTATCTAATAGATACATTTTCTACTAAGGAATGACTTGGGTTTAGTTAGGAAATGTATACGTGATGTAGGTTATGATTTCTGTTTCCAGTGAAACCACACACATAGAATAACTGAATTTTATTTGTGCTCTGACAGCACTTAATGATGCTAGAGACAAGGAGGGGTCAGTCTTATTCTGATTCTTCTCAACTTTCACTCTGTGTGAGCTTTGATAATTGCACTGAGCGTGTTTCAATTGATTTATATTAAAATAACCAAAGGGGGGAAGCATTTGATGGCATTGCATAATTTAATTATCAGCTTTATGGAAAATTTGACTTCGCCGTATGGGTAGATATGTATATGTAATATTAGTTAATGTTCACACTTCACACCAGGTTATTTTAATGTTTAAATACATAACACATTCTTTACACAAATTATAAGGCAGTAGTCTGATGTGACATTAACCAGTGACATTTATGTCCAGGGTTTTTAGCAGATTATGTTTGGTTTTAGGATTTATCTTTTTGTGTATGCTGCATAATCCCACTTGTCAAGAAAATGATTTCCTCCATCTTCATGGTAAACATGATACAGTATCAGGCACTTCAGAACACTGAGTCCTCTGACTTTTTTCGTATGTCCAGATATGATGATGAGGTCTTGGACATTGTTTCCGATAATGTGTAAGACTGATTAAAATTTTGTTTTAATGATTTTTACTTAGACGTGAAAGCTTGCTACAATTAAAAAAGGGTTTTTTTTGTACCTCTTTCAAAAACAGCATTTCAGCAATAGACAATTATATCCATAAGTTTAAATCTTTAAGAAGTAAAGTTTGAATCTTTTAAAATGATTAATGATTTAATAAGGTTTGAATCTTTAAAAGGTAAAATTTATTTTGTAATCAAAAGGGTGGACTGTGGTGGCAAATTTTGTTTTAACCATTATTGATTAATGATTTTAACCATTTGCTTAAAGATTGTTTAAAACCTCCATAGAAAGCTGTTCCTTCTTCGTAGACTCTTAAAGACTAGAGAGGGACAGCTGCAACTGTGAACTATAGCCCAGTAGAGTTATTTAGTTCTACTAGCCTGAACCTTCTCACATTGTTGACTTTTTGCTTAGATAGAAGTGGAGAAGGCCGATGACTGTTTACAACAGTGAGAACTACGTAGGCTTCTACCTCCTGAGATTAACTATTGTTTAGGCTAATGAAAAGAACAGGAGCAGAGGGGAAGGTGAGGATAGTTTGACTTTTAATGATGTCCTCTTTTGAACTATGGCCATGCTAAAAGATAAAGTGAGAGGGGTGGCTAAAGAGAGGTTTTCACTATATGATGTTTGGATGTTTAGATTTTAGGTTAGAAAGACATTTTCAGTTGTGCTGCGTGTACCTTTGAAACTGTGTTTTCTCCATTTGCAAATGTAAATAAATACTCAAAGACCAAACTTTGGTTTAATTCTCTAACAGTCGTTATTTGTTTTCATTTAATCATTGATATTTCTAAACGCTGCTGCTTCATAGGAAACTTCCATCACAGGTCTGATCCATCTTTATTCTCCATGCCAAGTATGACCTCTTATCCTATGGCAGAAGATGTAGGGTAATGTAAACTAAATATTTCTAAACTATACGTCTAATTTGGACCTACCTCAATTAAAACTTTAAATAATGTAGCTGGAGGCTGCAGGGGTTTATGATATAATGCAAAGGGTTGTGTGTAGGTTGCTCTTGTCACTCGTTTGTGAAAAATTAGTAATAGATTGTGGCTGTGTGATGTGCTTCAGTCTGGCTACATTTGATTTTTGTTTTTTTTTATTGTAAGTATATGTCAGCTGTATGATAAAACTATGTCAAGTGTTATGTGTGAAGCATTTTAACTCGAGGCAAATATCCCTGTGGGGACAATAAAGTATCGCCTGCAAAGTGGTCTCCATGATAAGTAAAAAATAAAATGTCGTAGGACCTTTTCCAACGATGTGTTTGCTACAGGGCTGGACTGGGACAAAAAATTGGCCCTGGCATTTTTGGCCCAGGCGGCCCACACCCACCGTGATTGGTCAGACACATTCCATGCAGACAGACCTTTTAAAAGGTCCGTGCATTCTATGATATGAGTTGACTATTGTTCAGCGTTCATGTGATCATTACTCCTGCTTTGAAATATTGACCTCTGAACCTTGAACCCAGTACATGTTTGAAGGCTTGTCATTTAACAACAGAAGGTTCTACACACATAGGACCAGCTGTTATAGAAAGCTCTGGACCTCAGCTGTCATGTAGGTATGGTCACCAAAGTTTACCCACTGTAACCACTGTCAAATATGGTAATAAACTATTTTCACCTATTAAATGATTCAATTTTTAAAATCTGATGACACCAGTGTGTTCCCCATCCCAAAAAAACCCAGGGTGTATCCAAAAAGTCTACACTGCCAACTTCTACTTATATACCAATATATTATAAAACTACAACTCCCACTAGAGCCCCAGAACTTGTTACAAAGCTGTAGCTACTTACAAAGTAGTTCTTCCGGGGTGGGTGGGTGGACTTGTTCTGCTCCTGTTTTTCTGCTGTCTGCTGTGAATGGGCTTCATTCCATTTCAGATTGCCGCCGCCCACCGGCCGACCAAGCAAACAGTACACGGTTAAATGGATCAATATACATAAGCACAATTACCTGTGGCTGGAACTGGAACAAAACCAATGTACAAGCATCCCAATTGCAGATCTCCCCTTCCTCTCACAATCAATCAAGAAATCCAATTTCTGCCAAAGTTAAAACCCTCTCAGCTCACAGAAGAACTGACCTTCCGGCTATATACAGTGATTTCCAACCTAAACACAACAATAACACTCCCATCAACCAAGTGGGAAGCTGATCTGGCCTTCTCTCCCAACCCTGATTACTGGGAACAAATCTGTAAGAATACCTTCTCCATGACTGCTAACACAATTCAGTGCAGCTTATACAACATAAAGTAATCATCATCACATCACCCAAAGTAAAATGTTCAAAATGGGCCTAGCAAACACGGGTATCTTTTCACAATGCACCTCAGGATGCACTGACGACTACCTGCATGCCATGTGGCTCTGTCAACCAGTTCACTCATTCTGGATCACAGTCATTGAGACACTGTCCACCACCCTGAGCTACAGAATCAGAATACAGAAGACGCCTAGTCCCCATTTCTAACGTTTCTAAATTCAACAAAAATATAACTACAAGCCGTGTATATTACCAGACATATACCTCCCTCCTCTTTTACAGTTCTTTTACATTATTTATATCATTTAATGATTCTATTTTCCCTTTTTTTTCCCCTTGCAGTTATCACTTTACTCACACACGTACACATACTATCAACACCATCCACACATAACATGTTTTTCCAACTCCCTTCAAACACGAAAACCGTGAATATGAATCATCATATGATCATTCTACCCAATTACTAATAATACGTCCTTGTGTTTGTCACCTGTCCTTTCCAGTCCCGTCTTGTCAGTTCTGTCATTGTCCCGTCTCACTTCCCTCTGTTGTTCTGTTTGTGACCTTGTCGCGGTTTATGTGTTATGTGTTACGCTTCGTACGCGGTGCTTTAATCCCCCCTGCCCTTATATGGATCCAGGGTCTCACTAAAACAGGGTGAATGGTCATGGTGGGGCAACCGTTAATGTACTGAATGTAATTCTAACTCTGAATGTAACATACTGTGTATATAAAATATATTGCTCTAAAATAAAAATAAAAGTTGTCGTCCGAAGAGGGTGGTAGAAAAAAACCCAAAAAAAACCCACATATCCTCCTGTTCCCTGAATTCAGCTGAATCTCTTGATATAGACCACGCCCATTTCCGGCTATAGTTTTATGCGCGAAAAATCGCGAGTTATTGTAAACCTACCTTTTCTAACTCCTCCTAGATCGTGCGACCGATCTGCACAAAACTAGGTAAGTAGCAAAACTTGGTATTGTTCGACATCCCTCACCCAGCCTCTGTACCAAATTTGGTGAAAATCGGCCATTAGGGGGCGCTATAATGAACGTTTTGGCAAATAAATCAAAGCATTTAAATGGCAAAACATTTCAATGGCAATATCTCTGCCGCAGTAAATGCTATCATCACAAAACTTGAGATTATTGTTCGACATGCCATTCTGCAGTTCTACACCACATTTGGTGATGATCGCCCTTCAGGGGGCGCTATAATTGAGGCCCTGAGCGGTTGGGGGGGTTCGGTGCCTTGCTCAAGAGCACCTTGGCTGTGCCCAGGAGGTGAATGCATCTCTTCAGCTTCCAGTCCATCTCCGTACAGGGACTTGAACCAGCGACCCTCCAGTTCCTAACCCCATATGGAATGAATGGAGTCACCCCGTTTGAATTTAGGCAATACTTCTTTTATAGAATTGGCATATTTCAGTGTATAACGGAAAATAAATGTGTGTAAATTAAACAAATAACTGTATCTATCAGATTGAATCGTATCACACTGAATCGTTTCGTATTAAAATGTGTCATCCCTACGTATCTAGCCCATGTACCTAGATACGTATCGGATCATCCTATAAGGGAGAGATGCACACCCCTAATATCTATCACACAAGGGCTGGCTGTGGAAACAGGCTGCGGGGCTACAGGAGCTGGCTGTGGGAGCTAAATTAACTGGGTTAGGGCAGAGACTTTCAGTTCAGTAAGAAGTGATAATTGGTTAGACATGGCTTGCCTGTCTTCCACAAGAGTCCGCATCAGCTGTTCATCTTGTCATCTTGCCCCTTGGTAGAGCTTCGTTCGGGCCCAAAAAATCAAGCCTGACCCAGCCCGAGCCCGTGCACGTTGTGTCCGAGCCTGGCCCGGCCCGACACATTAACTGGAATTATGAGCCCGAGCCCGATTTCAACCCGACACTTTTTTAATCCGTGGGCTGTCTGACGTTCTCAACTACAATTCAGAGTTGTTTGAACTGCAGAAATCTGTTTAAAATTATCTTAATGAATAATGCAACAGGAGAATGGAACGGTTCGCAAATGGATCTGAATGAAGAAACGTAAAAAACTCAACGTAGGCCCCTATTTCTCTGTGAGGGCTTGCCTCGCCCTCACGCTTGGAGAACAAACAAAAGAGGACGTTGAAGGCTGACTATCATCTTTTCTGCCTTGGCGAGCCTGCTTCATGTGTCTCTTCATCATCCAAGTCCCCGTTTTATTTGCTGTCATAGGCGAACAGCGTGCCGCACTTAATGCACTCAACAAAGCCGACACATATGTTGTCACTGCCTACGAATTGATTAAAATGGCTCCATACCTCCGACTTTCCTCCAAACTTGCTCAAAGGTAATTCTCCCGTTTTTCTTTACATCCTCAAGCTCCATGTTGCACTTAAGCTCCACAATACAGCCCGCAGCCCCAGTGTGATGTGTGTGAGAGGAGGAGACTCCTCGCATGACACATGTTGCATTTTGTAACTGTAGTCCAACTTGTGTAACTTTTTGGACACATTTGTTACTTTGGCCTAAATAGATAATAGTTTTGATTATGGCATAGCTTTCTCCCCACCCAATTAGGCTAAAGTAATGATTAAAAAAAACACAAATGCTTAATAAAATAACGGGCCGGGCTCGGGTCGGTCTCGGGCTCGGGCAGAGAATCGAAACTCTACCCCTTGGTTGCTTATGGCAATTTGGTTTCTGGTGCTGATAAGGTTTGTTTCCATATCCGCTGAATCCGTCATGGCCAGATCGTACGGTTAGGCTGGGCTGTCCAGATTCAGGAGCAGACACAGAAAAAAAAAGAGGTTGGAACAGGTATAGAGGTTTATTGAACACAAAAAGTAATGAAGGTGCTTTGAAATCCTCTGGGGCTGAGAGCAGGCATACAGGCAAGAGGCAGATCAAAAACTGGCTCAGGCAGGCAGACTGGGCTTCCAGGGCTGAAGCAGGAATCTGGAGCAAGAGCAAAAAACTAAAGTCAAAACTAAGCTTGCAACTGGAAATAAAAAAGGCAGACTTTCAAAAAAAAAAAAAAAAAACACTTAGGATGGCCCAAGTGTTACCACTTTGGTGAATGGACGATCTGGCAGAGACTGTTTGGAAAGCCGGGGTTTAAGACAGGAGTGGTGATTGCTGAATATTTCTCACATTTCAGGTGAGTAAGCCACAGGTGTCCTGACGAGGAGGGAGAGAGAACCGGGAGCACCACACCCACTCAGCACACGACAGACAGAAGACAAAACAAAAACAAGGGAGAGGGAAAACGGACAGCACCATGAAGCCTGTTTCACAAAACCAAGATAAGGGATTAAGCCGGGATTTCCCCGTTATCCTGGATGAATTTAGCCTTGACTCGGTTTCACGAAAGCAGAGGCACATAAATCACCATGGAGATTTATTCTGTACAGTTAGCCTGCCCCCGACCAGGCTAACAGCCAGGATTTATTTAATTCTGATCACCCAGCAGTGGTTTTACCCTATTGTTATCAGCCTGGATTAAAATACAACAGGTGCATATTGCTGTTCATTTAATTATTTAAAGTTGTGACCATTATTTTTTCATTATATGTCATTGTTACTGTTATATTGCTGTAAATGAAGTCTGTTACTAACGGCAGTACATACAATGCTGTACATTTCTATAGTTGACCAATGCACCTTGAATTATTTTAGTTGATTAAATTTTTTAAATTCTTTAACAATAAGGATCATGTTTGTTCCGCTTCCATGTGCGTTGTATTTGGCATTCGTAGCACACAGTACAATTTTAAGAACATATCCTAATTGTACAATCCTCCCAAATTATAGACTTGGTTCACTGGACCAGTAACTATCCAGTGATGTAGGCTGTACATTCATGTAACAACAGGGTGAGGACACCCCAATGGTTTTTGACCTTATATTTTGCTGGGGGAAATAACTGATGAATATACTCTGTTCCATTCATGTTTACAGTGTACATGGAATTTATCACTTTATTATCTTTATAGTTTCTAGATTTTAGAGTCCAATTTTTTCAGTGTCTTTATTTTCTATGTCGATATACACTCACCTAAAGGATTATTAGGAACACCTGTAAGATTTCTCGTTAATGCAATTATCTAATCAACCAATTACATGGCAGCTGCTTCAATGCATTTAGGGGTGTTGTCCAGGTCTAGACAATCTCCTGAACTCCAAACTGAATATCAGAATGGGAACTAAAGGTGATCTAAGCAACTTTTAGCGTGGCATGGTTGTTGGTGCCAGATGGGCTGGTTTGAGTATTTCACAATCTGCTCAGTTACTGGGATTTTCATACACAACCATTTCTAGGGTTTACAAAGAAAAAGGAAAAATATCCAGTATGCGGCAGTCCTGTGGGCGAAAATGCCTTGTTGATGGTAGAGGTCAGAGGAGAATGGGCCGAGTGATTCAAGCTGATAGAAGATCAACTTTGACTCAAATAACAACTTACCCCTCATCTCCACTGGAAATAGGAAAATGAGGCTACAATTTGCACGAGCTCACCAAAATTGACTGGAAAAATGTTGCCTGGTCTGACGAGTCTCGATTTCTGTTGAGACATTCAGATGGTAGTCAGAATTTGGCGTAAACAGAATGGAACATGGATCCGTCATGCCTTGTTACCACTGAGCAGGTTGGTGGTGGTGGTGTAATGGTGTGGGGAATGTTTTCTTGGCACACTTTCGGCCTCTTAGTACCAATTGGGCATCGTTTAAATGCCACAGCCTACCTGAGCATTGTTTCTGACCATGTCCATGACCACCATGTACCCATCCTCTGATGGCTACTTCCAGCAGGATATGCACCATGTCACAAAGCTTGAATCATTTCAAATTGGTTTCTTGAACATGACAATGAGTTTACCGTACTAAAATGTCCCCCACAGTCACCAGATCTCAAGCCAATAGAACATCCTTGGGATGTGGTGGAACGCGAGCATTGCATTAAAAGCGAGCAGTGGAAGCTATGTGTTAATTCTTTTTATACAAATAATGTGTTTCACGTCATCATACTTCCACAAGAAGCTGCTGCTCAATCTGTATAAAGTATGTATGTCACAGGGCGGAAGTTTATTTTATTTGAGCATGCTTTTATTGGATTTGCTGTGGTTTTATTTGCTGTGTTTTTATCTTTTATTGCATGCTTTTATTCAGAAATGTGTGGTGTGTTTTTAATGTTGACTTCCGCCAGGGAACATTGTAGCAGGCCTAATCATGCTAATGACTTGCACCTGGGAGTGAGAGAAGGGATTGATTGGCCCTTATGGCGTTTTTCCATTACATGGTACCTGCTCAACTCGCCTCGACTCTACTCAACTCTACTCGCCTCGACTCGCTGTGCGTCCGTTTTCCATTGCAGATTTTAGTATCGCCTCAGCGTGGCTGGTCGTCATAGCAACTGCCGTGGGCGTGGCTTAGTAGCTTGCTTTCCCATTGACATATCCCCGACGCATTTCCTGGTTCTCCTTCTCAGTAAACAACATGATATCAAAGAGATAGTTAATGTTTACTGATCCAGATTTCCCACCGTTGTCACATATATGACTCTAGAGTCGCTACTCGCTTTGTTTCTCTCACATATATATGACTCTAGAGTCGCTACTCGCTGCAGAGCGTCACTCTATCACTCTTCTCCCTCGCTCACTTCTCCCTCGCTCACTAGCTCCCCACACACACACATACGGCGACTCGACACACACACACATCACACATGCACACACCAGCGCACCAGTATAACCATTAGGCCACTTGTATGCTACGGAGAAAGCTCTGCGTGGAGCCTCCGGCTAAAAAACAACGCTGGCTAAACTATTTAAAAATGCCGTCTCTCGCTAGCAATGCAGTGATCAGTGACGCTTCTTTCCGACCAATCAGCAGCCTGCAGGGTTTCACGTCACCTTCTCAGCTTGCCTCAGCTCGCTTGGAACCTCGACTGAGCAGGTACTAAAAAAAGTACCTGTTAGCAGGTACCAGGTACTTTTTTTCGTAATGGAAAACCAAAAAAGGCGAGTAGAGTTGAGGCGAGGCGAGTAGGTACCATGTAATGGAAAAGCGCCTTTAGATAAAAAGGGCAGAACAGGAACAGCAAGAGGGCACATGGGAGAAGGCCAGAGGCAGATGGGAAAAGAATCATGGAGGAGAGTACACCAGGGAACAAACTGAAAGCACGACAGAGTGTACGGAACAGGCGGAGAAGCAGCCAGGAGATTGGACGAAGAGACACGGAAAAAGAACCTGAAGCTACAATGAAGAAAACACAAACACCGACCGCTAGCGGAAAGAAGTGGGAGAGCGTAAAACCTCTTGACATTAAAAACTCACCACACATTTCAGAATAAAAGCATGCAATAAAAGATAAAAACGCAGCAAATAAAACCACAACAAATCCAATAAAAGTGTGCTCAAATAAAATAAACTTCCGCCCCGTGACATGTACAATTTCGGCATCAGTAAATCTGTGATCGACCTCGCTGTCTTTTGAGGAAAGCTGTGGACGTGCATCTATCTGAATTACTTAAGCCTGGCTTGGCCTTCGTGAAACGCACCAAGCCAGGATGCACAGATTAGACTAGGTCAAGCCTCGCTTTATCAGTTATCCTGGATTTATATATTCTGCTTTTTCATGACAGGAAACATTATTTTGGCCTCTTCAGGTTCCTCTTGTGATGTGGAAACCTTGTTATGAAAACTGCAGTCATTTCTTATCATGTCTCTATGCAGGAAATATTATGTTGGCCTCTTAAGAGTCTTAAGAATAATGTGAATTGACCTCCAGGAACTTGTTATGGTATTAAAAACCCTTTTTGAGCATTAAACTAAATATACAGTCATCTTTTACCAGAATCTATTATTACCTTGTCTCTATGCAGGACATGTGATGTCGGCCTCTGAAGAGCATCTTGTGATGTGTAATCTTTGTAAAAAGCACTAAAACAACTTTGCAGTCATTTCTTACCAGAAGCTCTATTTAAATGTAAGAATAATGTGAATTGACCTCCAAGAAGCTTGTGGAATGAAAAGCCCTTTGTTGAGCATTAAACTAACTATACAGTTATTTTTTATCAGAAGCTACTATTACCTGTCTCTATGCCAGAAAAGTGTTTTGGCCTCCTCAGAGCTTCTTGTGATGTGGAAACAGGGCCTGAAGTTAACTTTTTTGACCACCAGGCTTTTTACCAGCCAGTTTTTTTTTTTTTTTTTTTTTTTGCCTCATAAAGGTGAAAAACAGGAATTGCACAAACATTGTTCTTTAACTTTTAAGAATGCACATTTAAGTGCTGTCAAGTACCACCCTACAGACACAATAATAATTTACAGTACAGCTTGATAACACATGCATGCACGCACGTACGCACAGACACACAGTGCTAACAACAGATATAGACCTACCACAGCTAGTATGTAAACAAATCACACTGTGTTGATGACAGATTTAGTCACGTAGACAGGTCCTGGCAGCTGTTAGTTACAGCGTTCAGGAACCGTTAAGCAGAAATAAATTAATATTATTATTATTGGTAAAGTTACCAGGTACCAGACATTTTCTCACCGGTTCCCAACTCCCAACATGGACACGCACACATCTGTGCCACTGTCATGTACTGTAGCCTACGTCAGCGTTGCATTATCTCATCCCATCTCACCAACAGTTTAATACTTACTCGCACATCCAAACGTAGTCAGAGAAGGGCCTCATCTTCTTTCCCATCGCATGAATGTTCCGAAACAGCAGGGCATCCTCTCAAACTTTGTTGCTTTCATGGACGTCAGTGCCTTGACCACAGTGGTCTCCTCCGGAAGCGAAGTCTTTGATTTACAAATTATTGTCTGTAAGTGGTTTTTTGATGACTCGTGGTCCTTAATTGCTTCTAATTTTAAGTTTTTAGTCCCGATTACAAAATTATTTGACTTTACTGTCTCTGAGCCATATACACGACAGTCACTGCAGTACATTTGTTCTGTACTGCTGTCATAAATCAGCCACTCACGAACCTTGCTGTTGTCACCGATTGTCCACTTTGTATTAAAACGTCTTCTTTTACTTTTCTTGACTTATCCTCATCTTTTTGTTGGTTGTTCGTTTCAACTGGCCTCTTTACCCCCGTAATGTGCCGCCACATTTGTAGCTAAAATCCAACAAAATGGCGGAATTCGTTGAAATGTAAAAGAACAACAATTGCAAAAACAAACTAAAAATCACTCAATTCTCATTGGCTACCTGCCGAAGTGGCAGGTAGATTGACAGTGTTACCTGCCAATTGCAAAATGTACCCGCATATGGCGCGTGGCCGGGTGTTAATTTCAGGCCCTGGGGCCTCATTTATAAAACTGTGCGTAGATTCTATTCTGAAAGATTTAGTGCGCAAAAAAGTCAGAATTTTCGTACAAAAAAACAATATTCTGATTTATAACACCTTGCGGCGCACACCGGTATGCACTCTTCTCATTATAAATACGGACGTGCATTACTTTATGCGGTCCTGCACGAGCCTCACGCTCCTCCCAAGGTCGTCCCATATTTGTCCTAATAAGGTCCATGTTAATCAATCAATGAAAATTCCAGCCTTGAAAGGAACCCTTGATCACCAATCACGAAAAAAAAACACGATTTAGTGATTGTGAGATAGATGTGCTCCTAACAGAGGTAGAACATCGAAACAAAATCCTGTTTGGAAGCCTTAACCCTTGTGTAGTGTTCATATTTTGTTACACAAACTTAATAATGTAATGTAACAGATTTAGCTCAATTACCAATGATACATACATCATTTATGGTTCATATTTGCCATTTACCCCTGTGAGATCACATTTATGTTTTTTGTGGGAAAACAAGGAAATACAATTTTTAAAAAGGTAAAAAATAGAAACAAGATTTTGGATCATTATTATCACTTAACTTAATCAAAACAGGTGAAAGTGCTTGAAATGTAACAATTTGGTAACTTTGTGTGGGAATAGCAGGTGCAGAAAGACAACATTCCCACACACAGACACCTACAATCAGATACAACCACATAAAGACGCACAGACACACACACACACACACACACACACACACACACACACACACACACAGATACACATCAAACAAATAACGCATTTCACGGGGAGACGCAGGGGAGAGCACTGGAGGAAAAGCGCATTTCCTCCGCTGCACGGTGTGGGAGGATCCCCTGCCTCTCCCCGTTGATGGCAGCCCCTCGCCGGGCACCGCGACCAGCTCTGGGTCGGTTTAGCAAGAACGGGATTGTTGGGGTTCAGGAAAACAAAAACTGGGTTAGGTTTGGAAAATTGGCATACCATCGGAGTTCACTAAAAGGCAGTCTACAAAACCTTGGGAGCATTACGCACGATCACACGTGTGGTCAAAAGGTTGCGGAAAACTGGGAAGATTTTTACACATGGAAATTCTTTATAAATCCCGACTATTGCGAGGAATGTTGTGACGACAAATTTCACCCTGCTTCACGCAACTTTTTCTTGCGTAACAGGTTTTATAAATGAGGCCCCTGGTGAGGTATCATTGAACTCAGCAGAGTTTCTTTTTGATTGGTGATGGTTTGACCCGCCCCCTATGCTGTAGCCATGTCCCCTTTCATAACTGGTGAACATTATCTGAAGAATTAACACAGTCCGTTACACTACCCCCCCCTTTTTCCCTCGCCCCCGAGGGGGGAAACAACGTCTCTCAGCCTGCGGTTCCTCCACGGCCGTGAGCAACCTGGGGCAGGGGCAGAAGGAGATGAGGGGGGGGCTGGTAGAGCCACAGGGAAAGGGGGCAAAAGTCCATTCTGTGGTGGGTCAGAGGAGGAATTCAAGTCACCAGGGAGGGCATGAGGAGGGTGCTGATATTGTGCCGTGTCCCGGATTTCACGTGCCCCTGTGGGGGTGGCCGTACCCCAATAGGGGACCAGCCTGTCTCGGTGTAGGGCAACTTTCCTGCCTCTTGGCCGCAGCTGGACCCTGTATACCACTTCACCCAGTCTCTCCAGGACCCTGCAAGGACTGACCCATACATTGTCCAGCTTTGGGCATCTGCCTTTTTTTCTCTGTGGACTGTACACCCAGACCAACTCCCCAGCTTCAAAATTACGCACTCTATGCACGTCGTAGTTCCGCTTCTGTTTTGCTCCTGCCAACTGCAGTTTGTCTCTGGTGAACTCATGCGCTGACTCCAAGCGGTCCTGGAGCTTCCTGGCATAGTCGGGGCCCGGCAGGACCCCCGGGTCATCAGGAGGTCTTCCAACCATCATCACAGCCGGAGTCCTGATCTCCCTTCCTAGCATTAGAAGGACAGGGGAGCAGGAGGTGGAGTCCTGTGTAGCAGACCGACACGCCATCAGCATGAGGGCCCGACACGCAATTAGCACGAGGTCCCGTTGATGTTTAGCCGTCACTATGGCCAGCTGCTGCACCAATGTGCGGTTAAATCTCTCGACCAGTCCATCACTCCGCGGGGGAAGGGGTGTGGTATGGGTCTTGTGGAAGCCCAGCTTTTCACACATGACCGCAAACACACCCGTGAATGTAGCACCCTGTCACACAGACGTAATGCGTCAAACATTGACCAAAGTCCCTTTGTAGCTCGAGAACACACGCTGACCTCCTCCCATGTGGGTCGGCGCTGCATTGTCACCCATGTGAGCACTGGCCTAATGTCATTGTCCTCCTCCTGCTTGCCCCCCTACCCCGCCACCTCCACAGTTCAATATCTCAGTCTGCTGTCTGTGCTGTCCACAAAGAGCTAAAATTAAATATGTCAGTTTGTAGTCTAACTGTTTATTAGGGCTCGAGCGCCGACAGCGGAAAAGGCCCTATTGAAACTGAAGGAATTATTAGGGCCCGAGCGCCGACAGCCGCGAAGGCCCTATTGAAACTGAAGGAATTATTGTTTCTTTCTATTATTTTCCCGTCAAATGATTTGGCTTTTTGAGGGGCTTAATATATTTAAAAACTCACCAAATTTGGCGGTCGCATCAATTCTGGTGAAAATTTACGTATTTTAAGGGTTTCGGGAAAAGGCGCATAAAAATGGCTCGCTAGCGCCCCCTAGAAAGTTAAGAAAATTGAGCCCCTGCAGTGCGTTTAACGTAGACTCACGAAACTTGGTACACATATGTCAAGATGTACAAAGAACTTCATTAGAGCCATACCCTAAACCTAACAGGAAGTCCGCCATTTTGAAATAAATGTTCGAAATTAATGCAATTTTGGCCATTTCCACATGTCCTACTTTAACGAACTCCTCCTAGAGATTTCATCCAATCAACTTCAAACTCGGTCTGTGCCATCTTAAGATGTTAAAGATGAAAAGTTGTTAAAAGAAAAACTTTTCGTCATAGGGCGTGGCCGTGGCAGGGCGGCCATTTTTTGCGTTTTGCCGCCGAAACAGGAAGTGGATGTAACTCAAGTGTATGTTGTCCGATTACCTCGAAACTTTTCAGGATTCATAAGAGTCCAACCCTGAGGACAAATAAAGGCCGATATTTACTTAAAGTCATAGCGCCCCCTAGTGGCAACAGGAAGTAGGCCTAAAAGTCAAGGTGCTATACTTTAACGAATTCCTCCCAGAGATTTCATCCGATGGACTTCAAACTTGGTCTGTACCATCCCAACACCTTAACGATGAAAAGTTATTAAAAGAAAAACTTTTTGTCAGACGGTGTGGGCGTGGCGTGGCGGCCATTTTGAGTGTTTAGCGATGAACAAAGAAGTTGTTGTAACTTGAGTCTACGTTGTCGTATCTGCCCGAAATTTCTCCCAATTGACAAGAGTCCAGGCCAGAGGACACCTACAGGCCAAAATTGAGTTTTGGTCAAAGCGCCCCCCGCTGGCATCAGGAAATCTGCCTTATATGACAAACATCATCCGATTTGCATGAAACTCAGAATGTGTGGTCTACATGTGATACTAAGCCGCCCCCTATATTTTAACCACGCCCACTTACTCAGGCCCCGCCCCCATTCATAACATTTGAACCGTTTAAGGTAGAGTCTCGTGTGAGGTGTCATTGAACTCAGCAGAGACTTCGTTTTTAATTGGTGATGGTTTGACCCGCCCCCTATGCTTAAGCCCCGCCCCCTTTTATAAGTAAGGACCCGTTTGATGTAGACCCTTGTGTGAGATATCATTGAAGTCAGCACAGACTTCCTTTTTAAACTTAGCACCGACTTTCCTTTTAATTGGTGATGGTTTGACCCGCACCCTAAGCTTTATCCACGCCCCCTTTCATAACATTTGAACCGTGTGAGGTGTCATTGAACTCAGCACAGACTTCCTTCTTTATCGGTGATGGTTTGGCCCGCCCCCTAAGCTTAAGCCACGCCCCCTTTTATAAGTAAGGACCCATTTGATGTAGACCCTTGTGTGAGATATCATTGAAGTCAGCACAGACTTCCTTTTTAATTGCTGATGGTTTGACCCGCCCCCTAAGCTTAAGCCACGCCCCTTTCATAACATTTGAACCATTTAAGGTTGACCCTTGTGTGAGGTATCAATAAACTCAGCAGAGAGTTCCTTCTTCATTGGTGATGGTTTGGCCCACCCTCTATGGTTAAGCCACGCCCCTTTTCATAACTTTTGACCCGTTTAAGGTTGAGTATTATCTGAGGTATCATTGAAATCAGCACAGACTTCCTTTTTAACTGGTGATGGTTTGCCACACCCCTTTTCACAGCTAATGAACCGTATGATCTAGAGTCTTGTGTGAGCTATCGTTGAACTTGGCAGGGAGTTCTCTTTTCATTGGTGACGATTCGCGGCGTCTGAGTGAACGCAAATGCGCGGTCGCAAGGAGCGGCGTCCGCCGGTAACCCCGCCGCGCGCAGAGGCGCAAGGGCCCATCTATCGCTGCTCGCATTATTTTTAATTATTAGGGCCAGAGCGCCGACAGCGGCGAAGGCCCTATTGAAACTGAAGGAATTATTGTTTCTTTCTTTCTTTCTTTCTTTCTTTCTTTCTATTATTTTCCCGTCAAATTAATTGGCTTTTTGAGGGGCTTAACATATTCAAAAACTCACCAAATTCTTGTGGCGTGTAAAATTGTTTCCATCGCTAAAATAGCTTTACAGTCATTTCCTTCAAGAATCTCTTATAGCTGAGGTTTTTATGTCAGAATCATGTTCAAGGTGCTGCAAACAGCTTCTTGTGGCGTGTAAAGTTGTTTCCATCGCTAAAATAGCATTACAGTCATTTCCTTCAAGAAACTCCTATAAAGATGTTTCTGTTTCAGAACCATGTTCAAGGGTCTCTAAAGAGCTTCTTGCGGCATGTAAAGGTTGTTTCCATCACTAAAATAGCATACTTTCATGTCCTTTAAAGAATCTTTTATAAAGGAGGTGTTATGTTGGAATCATGTGTAAGGTGCTCCAAACGGCTTCTTGTAGCGTGTAAACCTTGTTTCCATCACTAAAATAGCATTACAGTCATTTCCTACCAGAAGTGCTTATCAAGATGTTTTTATGTCAGAATCATGTTCAAGGTGCTCCAAACAGCTTATTGTGGCGTGTAAAGTTGTTTCCATCGCTTAAATAGCTTTATTGTAATTTCCTTCAAGAAACTCCTATAAAGATGTTTCTGTTTCAGAACCATGTTCAAGGGTCTCTAAACAGCTTCTTGTAGTGTCATTTTCTTCAAGAATCTCTTCTAAAGGACATTTCTATGTCAGAATCATGTGTAAGGTGCTCCAAACAGCTTGTTGTGGCGTTTAAACCTTGTTTCCATATCTGAAATAGCTTATAAGTCATTTCCTACCAGAAGTGCTTAACAAGATGTTTTTGTGTCAGAATCATGTTCAAAGGTTACTCTAAAATAAACAGTCATTTCCTTCTTCTGGCAGAATCATGTTCAAGGTGTCAAAAGTTGTAAAGTTTTCCATCGCTAAAATAGCTTTACAGTAATTTCCTTCAAGAAAATCCTATAAAGATGTTTCTGTTTCAGAATAATGTTCAAGATGCTCTAAACAGCTTCTTGCCCAATGTAAAGCTTGTTTTCATCACTAAAATAGCATTACAGTCATTTCCTACCAGAAGTGCTTAACAAGATGTTTTTGTGTCAGAATCATGTTCAAAGGTGCTCTAAACAGCTTCTTGTGGCGTGTAAAGTTGTTTCCATCGCTAAAATAGCTTTACAGTAATTTCCTTCAAGAAAATCCTATAAAGATGTTTCTGTTTCAGAATCATGTTCAAGGTGCTCTAAACAGCTTCTTGTGGCGTGTAAACCTTGTTTCCATCACTAAAATAGCATTACAGTCATTTCCTTCAAGAAACTCCTATAAAGATGTTTCTGTTTCAGAATCATTTGTAAGGTGCTCCAAACAACATCTTGTGGCGTGTAAAGTTGTTTCCATTGCTAAAAAAGCTTTATTGTAATTTCCTTCAAGAAACTCCTATAAAGATGTTTCTGTTTCAGAATCATGTTCAAGGTGCTCTAAACAGCTTCTTGCGACGTGTAAAGCTTGTTTCCATCACTAAAATAGTATTACAGTCATTTCCTTCAAGAATCTCTTATAAAGGAGGTTTCTATGTCAGGATCATGTGTAATATTCTCCAAACGGCTTCTTGTGGCGTGTAAACCTTGTTCCCATCACCAAAATAGCATTACAGTCATTTCCTTCAAGAAACTCCTATAAAGATGTTTCTGTTTCAGAATCATGTTCAAGGTGCTCCAAACAGCTTCTTGTGGCGTGTAAAGTTGTTTCCATTGCTAAAAAAGCTTTATTGTAATTTCCTTCAAGAAACTCCTATAAAGATGTTTCTGTTTCAGAATCATGATCAAGGTGCTCCAAACAGCTTCTTGTGGCGTGTAAAGTTGTTTCCATCGCTAAAAAAGTGTTATTGTAATTTCCTTCAAGAAACTCCTATAAAGATGTTTCTATTTCAGAATCATGATCAAGGTGCTCCAAACAGCTTCTTGTGGCGTGTAAAGTTGTTTCCATCGCTAAAATAGCTTTACAGTAATGTCCTTCAAGAAACTACTATAAAGATGTTTCTGTTTCAGAATCATGTTCAAGGGTCTCTAAACAGCTTCTTGCGGCGTCATTTCTTTCAAGAATCTCTTCTAAAGGACGTTTCTATGTCAGAATCATGTGTAAGGTGCTCCAAACAGCTTCTTGTGGCGTGTAAAGTTGTTTCCATCACTAAAATAGCTTTACAGTCATTTCCTTCAAGAAACTCCTATAAAGATGTTTCTGTTTCAGAATCATGTGTAAGGTGCTCTAAAGAGCTTCTTGTGGCGTTTAAACCTTGTTTCCATATCTGAAATAGCTTATAAGTCGTTTCCTTCCAGAAGTGCTTAACAAGATGTTTTTGTGTCAGAATCATGTTCAAAGGTGCTCTAAACAGCTTCTTGTGGCGTGTAAAGTTGTTTCCATCGCTAAAATAGCTTTACAGTAATGTCCTTCAAGAAACTCCTATAAAGATTTTTCTGTTTCAGAATCATGTTGAAGATGCTCTAAACAGCTTCTTTTCCAGTGTACAGCTTGTTTCCATCACTAAAAAAGCATTACAGTCATTTCCTTCAAGAAACTCCTATAAAGATGTTTCTGTTTCAGAACCATGTTCAAGGGTCTCTAAAGAGCTTCTTGCGGCGTGTAAAGGTTGTTTCCATCACTAAAATAGCATACTTTCATGTCCTTTAAAGAATCTCTTATAAATGAGGTGTTTATGTTGGAATCATGTGTAAGGTGCTCCAAACGGCTTCTTGTGGCGTGTAAACCTTGTTTCCATCACTAAAATAGAATTACAGTCATTTCCTACCAGAAGTGCTTATCAAGATGTTTTTATGTCAGAATCATGTTCAAGGTGCTCCAAACAGCTTATTGTGGCATGTAAAGTTGTTTCCATCGCTAAAATAGCTTTACAGTAATTTCCTTCAAGAAACTCCTATAAAGATGTTTCTGTTTCAGAATCATGATCAAGGTGCTCTAAACAGCTTCTTGCGGCGTGTAAAGCTTGTTTCCATCACTAAAATAGTATTACAGTCATTTCCTTCAAGAATCTCTTATAAAGGAGGTTTTTATGTCAGGATCATGTGTAATGTGCTCCAAACGGCTTCTTGTGGCGTGTAAACCTTGTTTCCATCACTAAAATAGCATTACAGTCATTTCCTTCAAGAAACTCCTATAAAGATGTTTCTGTTTCAGAATCATGTGTAAGGTGCTCCAAACAGCTTCTTGTGGCGTGTAAAGTTGTTTCCATCGCTAAAATAGCTTTATTGTAATTTCCTTCAAGAAACTCCTATAAAGATGTTTCTGTTTCAAAACCATGTTCAAGGGTCTCTAAACAGCTTCTTGCGGCGTGTAAAGCTTGTTTGCATCACTAAAATAGCATACTGTCATTTCCTTCAAGAATCTCTTATAAAGGAGGTTTCTATGTCAGAATCATGTGTAAGGTGCTCCAAACGGCTTCTTGTGGCGTGTAAACCTTGTTTCCATCACTAAAATAGCATTACAGTCATTTCCTACCAGAAGTGCTTATCAAGATGTTTTTATGTCAGAATCATGTTCAAGGTGCTCCAAACAGCTTCTTGTGGCGTGTAAAGTTGTTTCCATCGCTAAAATAGCTTTACAGTAATGTCCTTCAAGAAACTCCTATAAAGATGTTTCTGTTTCAGAATCATGTGTAAGGTGCTCCAAACAGCTTCTTGTGGCGTGTAAAGTTGTTTCCATCACTAAAATAGCTTAATTGTAATTTCCTTCAAGAAACTCCTATAAAGATGTTTCTGTTTCAGAATCATGTTCAAGGGTCTCTAAACAGCTTCTTGCGGCGTGTAAAGCTTGTTTCCATCACTAAAATAGCATACTGTCATTTCCTTCAAAGAATCTCTTATAAAGGAGGTTTTTATGTCAGAATCATGTGTAAGGTGCTCCAAACAGCTTCTTGTGGCGTGTAAACCTTGTTTCCATCACTAAAATAGCATTACAGTCATTTCCTTCAAGAAACTCCTATAAAGATGTTTCTGTTTCAGAATCATGTGTCCAAAGGTTCTCCAAAAGTTGTTTTCTTGTGGTAATTTCCTTCAAAAAGTTGTTTCCATCAAGGGCTAAAAATAGTTTTACTAAAGTAATTTCCTTCAAGAAACTCCTATAAAGATGTTTCTGTTTCAGAACAATGTTCAAGGGCTCTAAACGGCTTCTTGTGGCGTGTAAACCTTGTTTCCATCACTAAAATAGCATTACAGTCATTTCCTTCAAGAAACTCCTATAAAGATGTTTCTGTTTCAGAATCATGTTCAAGGTGCTCAAACAGCTTCTGTGGGTGTTGTTTCCATCACTAAAACGGTAATTTCCTTCTTGTTTCTGTTTAAATGTTGTTTCCAAACAGCTAAAATAGTGTAAAGTTGTTTCCATCACTAAAATAAATAGCATTACAGTAATTTCCTTCAAGAAACTCCTATAAAGATGTTTCTGCTTCAGAATCATGATCAAGGTGCTCTAAACAGCTTCTTGCGGCGTGTAAAGCTTGTTTCCATCACTAAAATAGCATTACAGTCATTTCCTTCAAGAAACTCCTATAAAGATGTTTCTGTTTCAGAATCATGTGTAAGGTGCTCCAAACAGCTTCTTGTGGCGTGTAAAGTTGTTTCCATCGCTAAAATAGCTTTACAGTAATTTCCTTCAAGAAACTCCTATAAAGATGTTTCTGTTTCAGAATCATGTTCAAGGTGCTCTAAACAGCTTCTTGCCCAGTGTAAAGCTTGTTTCCATCACTAAAATAGCATTACAGTCATTTCCTTCAAGAAACTCCTATAAAGATGTTTCTGTTTCAGAATCATGTTCAAGGGTCTCTAAACAGCTTCTTTGTGGCGTAAAGGTTGTTTCCATCACTAAAATAGCATTACAGTCATTTCCTTTAAAGAATCTCTTATAAAAGAGATTTTTTGTCAGAATCATGTGTAAGGTGCTCCAAACAGCTTCTTGTGGCGTGTAAAGTTGTTTCCATCGCTAAAATACAGTCATTTCCTACAGAAGTGCTTATCAAGATGTTTTTATGTCAGAATCATGTTCAAGGTGCTCCAAACAGCTTCTTGTGGCGTGTAAAGTTGTTTCCATCGCTAAAATAGCTTTATTGTAATTTCCTTCAAGAAACTCCTATAAAGATGTTTCTGTTTCAGAATCATGATCAAGGTGCTCTAAACAGCTTCTTGCGGCGTGTAAAGCTTGTTTCCATCACTAAAATAGTATTACAGTCATTTCCTTCAAGAATCTCTTATAAAGGAGGTTTTTATGTCAGGATCATGTGTAATGTGCTCCAAACGGCTTCTTGTGGCGTGTAAACCTTGTTCCCATCACTAAAATAGCATTACAGTCATTTCCTTCAAGAAACTCCTATAAAGATGTTTCTGTTTCAGAATCATGTGTAAGGTGCTCCAAACAGCTTCTTGTGGCGTGTAAACCTTGTTTCCATATATGAAATAGCTTATTAGTCGTTTCCTTCCAGAAGTGCTTAACAAGATGTTTTAATGTCAGAATCATGTTCAAGGTGCTCCAAACAGCTTATTGTGGCATGTAAAGTTGTTTCCATCGCTTAAATAGCTTTATTGTAATTTCCTTCAAGAAACTCCTATAAAGATGTTTCTGTTTCATAGCCATGTTCAAGGGTATCTAAACAGCTTATTGCGGCGTCATTTCCTTCAAGAATCTCTTCTAAAGGACGTTTCTATGTCAGAATCATGTAGGTGCTCCAAACAGCTTATTGTGGCGTTTAAACCTTGTTTCCATATCTGAAATAGCTTATAAGTCATTTCCTACCAGAAGTGCTTATCAAGATGTTTTTATGTCAGGATCATGTTCAAGGTGCTCCAAACAGCTTCTTGTGGCGTGTAAAGTTGTTTCCATCACTAAAATAGTATTACAGTCATTTCCTTCAAGAATCTCTTATAAAGGAGGTTTCTATGTCAGAATCATGTGTAAGGTGCTCCAAACAGCTTGTTGTGGCGTGTAAAGTAGTTTCCATCGCTAAAATAGCTTAATTGTAATTAGTGGGAATGCTGTTCAAAAGCAAAAACGTTTTTTGGCTCTCCGTAACTTCTGCATACTTTCACCTATTTAAACCATTCAACTTTTGAAATGTTCAGCTCTTTCAGCTAATGATGGGACTTCTTCAACGTTTTTTTCTACTATTCATACTTTTTAAAATATTCAGCTTTTTAACACTTTTTTAACATTGAAGTGAATGAGAGCTGGCTTCAAAGCCTTCAAATCCTCTTCTGCTTCAAAATGTATCTCGTCCTACATTCTTCCACCTACAGACGTGATTCAAACTGTAAGCTGTTCAGAAAATATTCAGGTATTCGGGGTGTGCTCAGTTTTTTGATATTTTTTACAGTTTTTGAGAAAAAGCTGTTTAAGTTTAGTGATCTTTTCAGGATTTTTTATGGATTAAACAGAGTGTGTGTGTGGCTGCTTAGAGTGATGATGTCATCGCTCAGAGGGTGAAGCTTCAAAAAAATTATCTTTGTCTCTTCTCTAAAAACTGCTCTCACGCCCACAATATCTACTTGTCATACACAATTCATACATCAAAATGTAGGTATTTTTGTCTAGTTTCAGAAAGTCTGCTCTGTTTTGTGATACACCTTTTACTTTTGGCTGGTTGAGCTTCCAAACGACAAGGGTAACACAACGCCCTTCATTCACTCTCCTGTATAACTTGCTTGGCATTTCACAGCAAAGTGCAGAACGAACCACTTTTTTAAATCGCTGATATGCCCACAGTTTTGTTTATCCATATAAATTTTACACCGATACGTTCACAAAGTCCTTGTGGTGCTCAGGATCACGACATTTGACTGATATTAGTTATTGTTTTCGCATTGTGAGGCTTTGTTTGAGAGCTTGCTCTCAGTGTCTGAAGTGCTTGGTGTACTAAAGGAGACATATTAAGAGCAGGTGTGATTGTTATCAGATCAAAGAGATGTTTATAAACATGGCCCAGGCCTTTAGTAACCATGACAACCCTTTCACAGACAGTCTACTGGTTACTCCAGGCTTGCTGTAGGAGTCAACTAACTAGACTAACTATGATCATCAGGCTATATCATTTGCGTTCCACTTCTGTCTGTCTGTCTGTCTGTCTGTCTGTCTCCTTATCTTATATTGATAGCATGTACTGTTGTGGATTTATTAAGGCTTGTTTGAAGGGTTCTCCCACACTGTCTCTCACTAATCAGGTGTGGGGAGTAATGATCAAAGAGAGGGTTTATAAGGGGGCCTGGGTTCAAATCCCATCAATCAGCATGTCCCTAGCCAAGGTGTTATTTGACTTTTTCAACTACTCTCACTACTTCAACTTATTTTTACGGTTTTAAGCTATTCATCCAGTTTAGCTTTAGCAATTCAGCTATTCATGTTTTATTTTGCAAACTCACACACATGCACACACGCAAACACACACACACACACACACATATACACACACACACAGACACACAAGCAGACACATAAACACACACACACAAAGACACACACACAAACACACCCCACACACACACACACACACACACATTCCCTCTTCGTCGACACACCAGCGGAGAACCATCAGCCACTTATGTCCGGAGAAACCTATCCATGGAACTTTTCAAAGGACCAAGAACAACTTAGTTTCTAAAAAGCAGGAGGCAGCAAACAACCACCACTATTTAAACTATTTAAACATTTGGGTTGGTTCAGAACACCCCGTCTGTTTTAACAATGCTGACGCAGTGATCAGTGATGATTCTTTCCGACCAATCTGTAGACTGCAGGTTTTTACATCACCTTTTATTATTCATCAGCTTACTTGGAACCTCGATTGAGTGGTTTAAAAAATGTACCTGTTAGCAGGTACCAGGGACTTTTTTTTTAATGGAAAACCAAAAAGGCATGTAGATTTTACAATGTAATGGAAAAGCTGCCATATGTTTAATAATACAAAGTATGTCTTCTTTCAGCCTTTTCAACAATTGATTTCAAATGTATCTTTGACAGTATTACAGTTCAGGTAATAGCTTTTCTAATAATGTATTTTAGCTCTTCCTTTAGGTAATGCAGTTTAGCTTCCAACTGAACATTTTCCAGATGTATCAGCAGTTCAGTGCAATGCATTTGAGCTTTAAGATGTTTCATACAATTTGTTTCATATTTCTGCATTTGTGAGTCATTGTCAGTTAGAAAATCTACTCAGACCTCACAATGTTCTACATATTTTGTCATTATTCAACCTTTAAAGCAAACAGTTCAGTTTAGTATAAACTTTTAACTTTTTAATGAAATTCATACTTATTAAACCAATTTCCACTTTTTCAACTATTCTCACTATTTCAACTTCTTCTTACGGATTTAAGCTATTCAACCAGTTTAGCTTTAGCAATTCAGCTAT